>NC_041396.2:99247632-99510132 GCF_900747795.2 Erpetoichthys calabaricus | reverse complement strand
GCTTTAGTGTAGTGATGATTGATGTAATATTAGGGAGCTTAATGGTAGTTGGACAAATTTAGCTTTCTAAACACCCCTGCAAATGCAGCACAAGCTGCTTCTTCGTGCTTACTTTTTTTTTCATCTCTGTGCTCCTGACTGGTGTTGACTTGAAGCCAGCTCTCTGCTCATTGATAGAAAATTATCACAAGAGGTCTCTGTCAGCAACATTAATTTAACAATCCATGAAAAATGATAACCCCAATAGAGTCAAGCTGTCCCACTAATTTGAGGAGGTTGGCATTATATGTTAATGATGTTACGCGATATGCCTGGTTACTCTATGTGCTAAACCAGGGGCGGGCAATGTCGGTCCTGGAGAGCCGCAGTATGTGCAGGTTTTTGTTCCAACCCATTTCCTTAATGAGAATTCAATTATTGCTGATGAAGCACATATTGCTTAAGTGACATTTTGATGCTTCATTTTAGTGGTCTCGCTTGTTAAGGTTCTCCAACCTTAATTGCTTATTTCAATCTTAAACTGCTGCATTCAGTGTTTTAATTGCTCCTTATTAGCAATAAGATGTAAAAGACAAAGCAGCCAGCAGTTCTCCAGCTAGCTTTTTTCCAATTACATCTGTGTGTGTTCATCATGCACTGTTTGATTTAATAAAACACTTAATAGAAAAATGTGACAGACTGAAAATGATCTGTTTTAGGCTTCAAATCATTTGGATGATATCCTTGGAAAGGAAAAAAATCTACGATATAAGAGCCTTACATTGCACAGACTAACAAGCCATAAAATTAAATAAGGTCTGGGATTGGCAATGATTGGTTTCTAATTAAGCAATTGGGTTGGAATGAAAACCTGTAGCCACTGCGGCTCACCAGGACTGACGTTGCCTACCCCTGCTCTATGGTTAAGATTAGGGTTGTGGGTGGAGTTATCTGATTTAAGTCAAGTAAACCAAGTGACAATAATGTGTAAGCCAATTAGCTATGCATGTCTGCGTATAGTAAGGGGCAGCTCTGTCCTCAGCTGTGAACTTCAAATCCATTTTTTTATTTAAATTACTTTATATCATCCGTTCTTCATTGATTAAATACAACATAAAAATTAACTTTAAACATTTCATGATACTCAGTATTGGAAATATGTATCACTATATTTAATCTCATATATGTGGTAAGAAAATGCAAAAAACATTGAATTACACAGAATTACGTTGAATTAAATTCAACTTCCTGAATTTTCAATTTCATTCTGATTACTGAAGGGCTTTTATAATTCCAATGTTTTAGTAGAATTGGACTTGATGAGTTCATTCGTGAGTTGATCCCTACCCAGTTTTGTAGTATGAAAAGCACTATCATCATCCACTTGATGTCCACTTTCTGACCTACTAAATGGCAACCATCTGCAAGGTTCACTTAATGATTTTCACCTGCAGTGATTGCATGAGGTTAAAGGCTCCTTTGAAAGGTCAGTGTCTAAACCTTCAATTACAGGTAAGGACTATTTGTCAAGGGCAGTTATTTGAATAGGCCATTACAGATCAAGCACATGTCTCATATGCTTGATATTACAATGCCTGATGATGAAATATATATATTTTTTTTGATTGGAGACAAAGTGTAGATCTGAGTTTCACTCATTGTTATGTATAAGTTAGCTCCAAAATGGAAGGGCCTGGTGTGACAACCTATGTAGTGGGAAAGATGGCAAGCAGACTACACACTGGGCACTGTTGTAGTTTGGGACTCAACGGGACCAGCAGGAGAGATCTAAGACACAGAGCTGCTGACAAAAATATTGCATTTCAACAAATAGGTGCAGTTTATTTACATTTGTAGATACTTGACATTGTCTTGTGGGCTTAATAATTAATTCCATAGGCAATGACACACAAAAATAAATAAAGAAAATAAAAATCATTATTTACGATAATTATTGTGCAATCCAATGTCCCCAAAAGTTTATAGACTATGAAAGTCTTCCTCTGTTAATACAGTGCATGCAGTTCAGGAAGTTGTTCCTTAAAGCACAAAACCCAATAAATATAAATGCCTCCACCAAACCTTCTCAATGACTATGAGATATCTTTAATAAGCAAAAAAGAGAAACCAAATATAAGCAAAAGCCATCAGCAACTATTGCACACAGAACTGTTGTGCAGTGTTGCCACCTCACTATTTCTATTCGGTCTAAAGGCAAAACCAAACGAAAAGAAAGACGCCCTTATGGTCAGGAATGCCTTTTATACTGGGGAGTGTTACTTTCATCCAATCCTTCATCACGCCGCTCCCTTCATCCAATTGCAGGTAACACGTTCCTCTTGAGCGCTACACCATACCCCTGCAAGGCCCCTATTAAATTACATTAAATTAAATTGCACAAGCACAAACATAAGCGCACCCACTACGTGCTACAGCTGGTCAAGCTGACTCTTTCTCCAGATTTACTAGAGTAAGTTGCTTTTTTGTAAATTTATCTCAGAATCCCCTTTACCGAAATAATGCATGTCTAAAATGAACAGTCCACGCTTCTTATTCCTCAACAGCATGTGGCTATGAAGACGCTCGCATTTTTACTGGGCACACATGAAGTCCAATAGGCCTTTCCTGAATCTGCATATGCCCAACCACATAAGGAGCAAATTTTAAATAATTCATGGAAGCACACAGTCACATTTCAGCTGTTTAAAAGGCTAAGTGCCTTTACTTTACTCAGCATTGCTTTTTTTATAGTACAGTGGAACCTCTAGATACGAGTTTAATTCGTTCCAGCACTGAGCTTGTATAGTGAATTTCTCGTATCTAGAACAAACTTCCCCATTGAAAATAATGGAAATCCAGTTAATCCGTTCCGCACCCCAAATATATTAACATAAAAATCAATTTTCCTAACAAATAACACTGATAAATTATATATACTGTAGTCTACCTTTAATAAATAACGCTGGTAAATAATATAACTGATTATTAAAAGAATCAAAACAGGAGTCCAAAGTGCAGTAGAGCATTCAATAAATCTTTAAATAAATAATCCTTAAAACAGTTGTGAAGTGGAGGTTTAAAATACACAAGAATAACAATCCTTTAACACGAGGTTAAAACGTCAAAAGGATGCAGTCTTTAAAAAACAGATGACAATCCCTGGTGCTTCTTCTCTGTTAGCGTCTCACCTGCGGGCTCTGCAACAGGCGAGACACTCTTAATGCAGCTGACCTTCTCTACACCGTCCTGCTTCAGCTGTTTGGCTCGCCTGTTCGGCTCACTGTTCAGCTACACGCGAGCCTGCACTCGCTCGCTCGCTCGCTCTCCCGCCTGCCTGCCTGCCGCAACCTCCGTTCTCTCTCCTCTCTTTTCTTTTACTTCTTCTCCCCCTTAACCGGCTCGCGCTTCTCTATATATGCGGGGAGGACATGGCAGCTGCAGCCCATCAGCCACAGGAACAATCATGGATGTGGGCAGTTTCCCACCTGTGCACTTAAGTGAGAAACGCAGACACCGCAGATCGCGGCTCGCAACTGCTACCACGCCCCCTCGCTAAGCCGCGAGCTATACCCACAGCCTGGCTCGTGGCTCGTTATGCGAGCCAATGCTCGCATTTAGATCTGAATTTTTCGCTCATACTTTCCTCGTATTTTGAATTTCTCGTATACAGAGGTGATCGTATCTCGAGGTTCCACTGTAGTTTTAAAACTTTTTCATTAACACTAGAATCCCTGAAGCCTACATGAAAACTTGTAATCCCGTCCCACCTTAAATTCCTTCACACCTCTCCATCTGCATCTTTTGTTTTGTAAATGTGTTGATCAGCACAAGTAGCAAGCAGACTGCTGTCCCATCCCCCCTACCAATGGAGTTCAAATCGGGCAAAAAGCTCTCCCAGCTCAAGCTTTGTTTAACTCAGTGTGAGGTGCCTGGAATTGTATTGGGTAAATAATATATCGTTATTTGGAACACATGCATTATCATGTGTGTTCCATGTCTACAACGATCTATGTAAGTGTAGGATGACCGGAAATACAAGAAATGTTGAACACATACCTAAAACACAAACTTTTTTCATGTTTTAGTACTAACAACAAAATTTTGATATGAAGTGTATAATGTGTGAAGAGTGAAGTTCAAATATCAAATAAACACTTTCACAAAAGGTACACGTATAACAAAACGACTGCACCTTTATTCAAGAATAAGATCGAAAAAAAGAATTCAGGTAAGGGAAGGGCATGGCTTTGGTGGTACAACAGTAAGAACTGCTGACTCACAATGAAGAGGCTGTGAGTTCAATCCTGGCCGCTTCCCAGAATTAACGTTTTGAGTAGTGAGCTGCTCTTATTGTTACTATTATACAATAAAAACTTATGTTTGATTTGAGTCTTTAACAGCCGGTGTGAATGTATGGTACTTGTAAAGGTTAGCGTTTTTTTTTTTAATTCAGTTGTATTCTCTCAGTCATATTCACGCTCCCCCCGATCTGACACTGTTGTTTTCAAATAAAGACGTGCTATAACAGAGGCAAACTCAGATGAGGATGAGCAAGGCATGCCGAGCTCGCCAAGGTATTATGCAAAGTTCTATTTGTGATTATGTTTTGTGATGGTCTTTATATAAAAAAAAACATCTGTTACTTTTATAAAAGCCACAATGTTATTTACCTGTTTACCTTGATTTATTTACTTACCTTCCTACAGCGTAATGTCACAAGTAGACTTCAGAGCTTCCTATGTTTGATCAACACGGACATGCTGACAAAGTATATGTATAATGCCACGAAAAGTGCAGCAGCAGCTTCCACCTGCAGCTACAGACTCTCAGTACTCGAGCAACTCTCCACGTTGATTAGGAAAAGGGTCAGAATGAAAACCTGCAGCCACTGCGGCCCACCAGGACCACTGCTGATAGCCCTGGATATAGAGTGAGGACACTACTACAGGAGATGAAAGCACCCATGAAGAATATGTGACAAGCTTTAAGTGCAGCTTAAAATTCAGGACATAAACTATATTATGTATGTTTGGGTACAATGTAAAAATACGTTTTCGATTATTTTTGAGAGTTACTTCTCTTATAAAATAATAAATGAAAGCTTATTTTAATCACACTTTTATAGCAGTGGATAAAAGTGAGTTTCTAGCTATTTTTTTAAGTTCAACTGGACAACATTATAATTTGTAGGTGGATCTACCACATAAACTAACTTTGACTAGCTGGATTTGATTTAAAATGAGGAAAGCTGAAAAGGCAGAAAACATCTGAGACCATTCTAGCCTTCTTGCATCTTTTTGCATTAAAACTTTATTTAAAAGAAGATAAGGTTTCTAAGATATTCCTAATCATTTCATCAAACCTTGAATCTTTGCTAAATATTTATTAAGTATGTCTTGGTAGATAACCTTCGAACCTTCACACCAAATGACACGTGCAGAGCAGCACTTTCATCAAACCCCTGAGAAGGAATCAATAACAACATTTATTTCTATAGCACATTTCCATACAAAGAATGTAGCTCAAAGCACTTTACAAGATGTCAAAGAGGAAGTTAAAGCTAATGAAAAAACCAATAAGGTTAGTTAAGAATATTAGTGAAAAAGTAACAAAGAAAAGCCCAGATGGCCTAGTAGACGGAAAAAACTCCAGTTAAGCTAGTTAAAAAAAAAACACACAATCTGTAGGGATTCCAAGGCCCCCACTGGACTTTCGACCTAACATAATGTTCCCAAGTCATTCCTCACTGTTTCCAGGCTGGGTCTGACAGGACTCGATGAAGATGATCTTGTGGACAGCAGGGGCACCCACCTTCATTTCAGAATTGCTAGGTAGGGCTGAAGGGGAAAGCGAATTTGACTGTAAATTAGTTTTTGTGGAGAAAATACAGTATTGGTTCCTTTTGGTGTGTCTTCGTGTGAAAAAGTATGCACATTAACAAAAAATACACAGTACACTCCTCTGCAAGGATGTGAACAACAGGCATAAACAGAATTGATGTGACGGGTGTGCAACACATTGCAAGAACACAGGTAAACAAGTGTAAAAGAGGCTTTAAGGAGCAATATTCCTTATTTACCACTCACAAAAAACCCTAACAACTCACAAAAAGCACTTTTTAGTGAGTTTCATGGTCTGCAATTATGAAATCACCCGATAAACAAAATTTAGTGTCAGTTACACAAAACTATTTATAGGGAATTGAAACTCAGCTATTTTGCTCATCACGAGCAGAGACCTCATAAAGTGATTTTTTGCCATGTGACCAAATTTTCCTCTTTATAATCTTTATTGTGTAGACTTTACTAAAATGCCTCAAATCCCATACGTGTACCACTCTGTGGTCAGATGCACTATTTCAGTTCAGCAATTCCTCACCACTTCCTTTCTTCTATACTAATAAAAGGCAAAGCCCTCACTGACACACTGACTGACTGACTCATCACTAATTTTCCAACTTCCCATGTAGGTGGAAGGCTGAAATTTGGCAGACTCATTCCTTACAGCTTACTTACAAAAGTTAGGCAGGTTTCATTTCGAAATTCAAGGGGTAACGGTCATAACTGGAACCTCTTTTTTGTCCATATACTGTAATGGATTGCAGCTCGCTGGCCGTGGGAGGCGGAGCTGC
Source organism: Erpetoichthys calabaricus (assembly GCF_900747795.2). Lineage (NCBI taxonomy): Eukaryota > Metazoa > Chordata > Cladistia > Polypteriformes > Polypteridae > Erpetoichthys > Erpetoichthys calabaricus. The sequence goes on along the minus strand of NC_041396.2, from coordinate 99,503,522 downwards.
GTATCGCATCATCACGCCTCCCACGTAATCACGTGAACTGACTGTGAACGCAGTATGTACAAAACAAGGAAGAGCCCCAAAGAGCGCTGAAGAAAACACAATTGAGAAGGCAGCGAAACAATAAGAAGCGAAGCACGGTGTAAACCGTAAGTTTAAATTAAGTTTATAGAAACGCTCCCGCTGCCATTTGCAATACCATATTCGCGAGATACAAGTTTAATGAGAAGACACGAGGTATAAACGAGACTTTGGATGACTTTGTAACGGAGTTAAAATTGCTGTAGCAAGAAACTTTTAAGTGCCGGGTCTTAGCTAACATTAAATAAAGCCGTGGACATCGCAACATCACACAAGAGAGCGGCTCACGTGAACTGACTGAATGCAGCACGTCGGAAACAAAGCACCATGTAAACCTAAACTTTAAATTAAGTTCATAGACCTACAAAAGGTTGCCATTGATTTGAGGCAAGATTGCTTTTCTCCTGTACAACTATACGTTGCACTCTCAAGAGTGTGCTTGCACGGCTTGGTCATATTACAACTGGAGTGCTGAACTGACAACGTGGTATACAAAGAGAACTATAACAATATGTATATATATATATATATATATATATATATATATATATATATGTAGATATGTATATATATGTGTATATATATATATATATATATATATATATATATATATATAGATATGTATATATATATGTGTATATATATGTAGATATGTATATATATATGTAGATATGTAAATATATATCTATACTAATAAAAGGCAAAGCCCTCACTGACTCACTCACTGACTGACTGACTGACTGACTCACTCATCACTAATTGTCCAACTTCCCGTGTAGGTGGAAGGCTGAAATTTGGCAGGCTCATTCCTTACAGCTTAATTACAAAAGTTAGGCAGGTTTCCTTTCGAAATTCTACGCGTAATGGTCATAACTGGAACCTCTTTTTTGTCTATATACTGTAATGGAAGAGGTGGAGTCACATATCGCGTCATCACGCCGCCTCCTACGTAATCACATGAACTGAAAACAAGGAAGAGATTTACAGCACGACTCAAACGCAGGAACGAAGGTAAATGACGCTAATTGTTGAGTGTCTTTTAATACTGTGTAAGCATACATATTAACACATGTGCAATTAAACGTGTGCATTTACGGGGTGATTTCTCAGGCTTAAAAGCTCGCCTTTTATTAAGAAGGTAAATGCAAACTGTTTTCATTCTGAAGGGCACAAACCACGTTGGATTTCAGCCATTAAACGCGCAAAAATGTCGGTACACCAGATAAATAAGCGCAACATATTATCAGTTGTATTGTATGCTTACAATACATATAGAAATGTGTTAATCGTTAACTAATAGTATGGGATGGTGTTTTTCGACTCGCGCCTTGATTTAAACGATTCCATGTCTTGGTGGGTTTGCGTAGCTTATTGTCAATATCTTTACACCTGTTTTTAAGACTTATTGACTGAAATGGGCTTTCACGAAAAAAGTTAGGGCTTTGCCACAGGATACACCCTCCACAAGTTAAGGAAGTAATAATAAAGGTATATATTTCTGTTTTATTTAAACCTTTTAAGTTCGTATGCATAGCCCCATTTGGCTGTTTTAGTTTTTTTTTTCTTTCTTCAGTAATATTTAATCTCCTTAAAGAAAAACAACATATGCATTTTACTTTTTTTGTATCTCTTTAGTAATATTTTAGTGTAAAAGGATAACCAGTATTTAAACCTTTTATGTTACTTTATAAAGTTATTTTACACAATGTTGAAAAATTAATAAGAAAGCTACATATTTTGGCAGCTGCTGCTTTAATTTTCAATGAAATGAAAAAAGCTCTCCAAGAGAAAACCTCAATGAAGAAGAAACAGTTTGCACTATCTAAAAAGGAGAAACCCTCATTTATAAAGGTTTGCTGCAGATGACTTAACTAAAAATAAATGAATAGTTCCTATGTGTATAATACATATTTATCTATTTGACTTATGCCTTTATTCCAGCAACTTGCAACATCTGAGGTACAATTTGTTACATTACTTTTGTTTTTTGCAGCACAGGCAGGTGAAGTGACTTCTTCAGGGTCACACAGTGGTGTCAGTACCAGGATTTGAACTGACAAGCTCCGGGTTTGATGAAATATTACTGAAGAAAGAAAAAAAATGAAAATGGGCAAATGGGGCTATGCATACAAATGTCCATCCATCCATTATCCAACCCGCTATATCCTAAATAAAGGAACCAATCCCTGCCAACACAGGGCACAAGGCAGGAAACAAACCCCGGGCAAGGTGCCAGCCCACCGCAGGGCGCACACACCCACACACACCACGGACAATTTGGAATCGCCAATGCACCTAACCTGCATGTCTTTGGACTGTGGGAGGAAACGGGAGTACCCGGAAGAAACCCAGACAGACACGGGGAGAACATTCAAACTCCACGCAGGGAAGCGAACCCGGGTCTCCTAACTGGCACCTTTCACTGCGCCACCATACCGCCCGCATACAAACTTAAAATGTTTAAATAAAACAGAAATATATACCTTTATTTTTACTTCCTTAACTTGTGGAGGGTGTATCCTGTAGCAAAGCCCTAAGTTTTTTCATGAAAGCCCCTTTCAGTCAATAAGCCTTAAAAACAGGTGTAAAGCTAAACTTGCAGCACCGCTATTCAATTACACTTGCCTAACGCCTCTCCTAAGGGGAGATACTGTGGGATCTGGGCATCCGTCAAAGCACCAATCACAGGCCCGATTACAAAGCGGGAAGCTGTGATTTGTCATCTCCCTCCCATGTAACAATCACAGCCCGTGTTACAACGCACTATGTATGTATGTATATATGTATATATATGTATATGTAGATATGTGTATATGTAGATATGTGTATGTGTGTGTACGTATGTGTGTATATGTATGTGTATATATATGTTGATATGTGTGTATATATATATATATATGTATATATATATATATATATATATATATATGTGGATGTGTATATGTATGTATATATATATGTATATACAGTATGTATATATATGTATATGTAGATATGTGTATATGTAGATATGTATATATATGTATATATGTATATGTATATATATGTTTACATAACCTCTTTAACACACTACTTCTCCGCTGCGAAGCGCGGGTATTTTGCTAGTATGTATATATATGTGTCTGTGTGTGTATATATATATATATATATGTGTGTATGTATGTATGTATGTATGTATGTGTGTATATATATATATATGTGTGTATGTATGTATGTATATATGTATATGTGTGTGTGTATGTATGTGTGTATATGTATGTGTATATATATGTTGATATGTGTATATATATATATATATAAACTAGCAAAATACCCGCGCTTCGCAGTGGAGAAGTAATGTGTTAAAGAGGTTATGAAAAAGAAAAGGAAACATTTTAAAAATAACGTAACATGATTGTCGATGTAATTGTGTTGTCATTGTTATGAGTGCTGCTATACACACACACACACACACACATAAACATATATATACATATATACATATCTACATATACACATATCTACATATATATATACATATATACATCCACATATATATATATATATCAACATATATATACGCACATACATACACACACACATATACATATATACATATACACATACATAGATACACATACACACACATACATATATATACACACATACATACATACATACACACACACATATATATATATATATATATATATATACACACAGACACATATATACACATATATATTTACATATCTACATATATACACATATCTACATATATATATACACATCTACATATATATACACATATATATATACATATCTACATATATATATATATATATCTAGACATACATACAAAAATACATTGACACATATATATACATATCTACATATATATATATGTAATTGTGTTGTCACTGTTAGGAGTGTTACTGATATATATATATATAATATACACACACACACATAAACATATATATACATATACATATATACATATATATATACATATGTACATACACACATATATACATATATATATACATATACATATATACATATAAACATATACACATACATATATACACATACATATATATATACACACATACATACATACACACACACACACATATATATATATTTACATATCTACATATATATATATACATATCTACATATATATACACATATATATATATACATATCTACACATATCTACACATATATATACATATCTACATATATCTAGACATACATATATACATACATACATTGACATATATATATATATATATATATATATATATATATATATATATATATATATATATATATATATATATATATATATATATCAAATCAATGTCAACCTTTTGTAGGGTCTGTCCCTGAGACTTATTGTCATTGCGAAGCAGAGCCTTAGTGGAAATTGGAGGCGTTTGAATTGAAATGGGAGATCAGAGGGTACAACGGGGATGCGATGAATAAAAACTGTCTCCCCTGAGCCACCGCCAGTAAAAATAGTTGCCTGAATGAGGTTCTTTTGCAGACACGTGACCTGAAGTCTCGTGCCGTCACAAAGTTTCAGTGGCTGTACGCAAATCCACAATCGGTTTCATATTGTTTTCGCACGTTACCAATTGTGTAATGTGTTTTTTGAACAGGTTTGATTCATCGAAGTGATCACTCCTGCTGCATTCAGTCACTTCACGTGAGCCGCTCTCTTGTGTGATGTTGCGATGTCCACGGGTTTATTTAATGTTAGCTAAGACCCGGCAGTTAAAAGTTTCTCGCTACAGCAATTTCAACTCTGTCACAAAGTAATCCAAACTGTCGTTTATACCTCGTGTCTTCTCATTAAACTTGTATCTCGCGAATATGGCATTGCAAACGGCAGCGGGTCAGTTCACGTGCTTACATGGGAGGCGTGATGACGTGATATATTTTGATGTATATCAAAATACCCGCGCTTCGCAGCGGCGATGTACTGCTTTAACATTTTTATTAAGAAGAAAAGTAAACCTTTTTAAACTGAGGGAAAATGAATCAATAATTATTTGTTATGGATCTCTTTGTATACCACGTTGTCAGTTCGCCCCTCTGGTTCTAATATGACCAAGCTGTGTGCTGAGCTCACTGTTGAGCATGCAACGTACAGTTGGCCATGTGAAAAGCAGTCCTGCCTCAAATCAATGCCAACCTTTTGTAGGGTCTGTCCCTGAGACTTATTAATTGTCATTTGTAAGCAGAGCCTTAGTGGAAATTGGAGGCGTTTGAATTGAAATGGGAGATCAGAGGGTATAACGGGGATGCGAGGAATAAAAACTCTCTCCCCTGAGCCACCGCCAGTAAAAATAGTTGCCTGAATGAGGTTCTTTTGCAGACACGTGACCTGAAGTCTCGTGCCGTCACAAAGTTTCAGTGGCTGTACGCAAATCCACAATCGGTTTCATATTGTTTTCGTACCTTATCAATTGTGTAATGTGTTTTTTGAACAGGTTTGATTCATCGAAGTGATCACTCCTGCTGCGTTCAGTCACTTCACGTGAGCTGATCTCTTGTGTGATGTTGCGATGTCCAGGGGTTTATTTAATGTTAGCTAAGACCCAGCAGTTAAAAGTTTCTCGCTACAGCAATTTTAACTCTGTCACAAAGTGATCCAAACTGTCGTTTATACCTCGTGTCTTCTCATTAAACTTGTATCTTGCGAATATGGCATTGCAAACGGCAGCGGGTCAGTTCACGTGCTTACATGGGAGGCGTGATGACGCGATATATTTTGATATATATCAAAATACCCGCGCTTCGCAGCGGCGAAGTACTGCTTTAAAATTTTTATTAAGAAGAAAAGTAAACCTTTTTAAACTGAGGGAAAATGAATCAATAATTATTTCTTAAGGATCTCTTTGTATACCATGTTGTCAGTTCGCCCCTCCAGTTCTAATATGACCAAGCTGTGTGCTGAGCTTACTCTTGAGCATGAAATCTAACGTGGTTTGTGCCCTTCAGAATGAAAACAGTTTGCATTCACCTTTTTAATAAAAGGCGAGCTTTTAAGCCTGAGAAATCACCCCGTAAATGCACACGTTTAATTGCACATGTGTTAATATGTATGCTTACACAGTATTAAAAGACACTCAAAAATTAACGTCATTTACCTTCGTTCCCGCGTTTGACTCATGCTGTAAATCTCTTCCTTATTTTTAGTTCACGTGATTACGTAGGAGGCGTGATGACGCAATACGTGACTCCGCCTCCTCCATTAGAGTATATGGACAAAAAACAGGTTCAAGTTATGACCATTACGTGTAGAATTTCGAAATGAAACCTGCCTAACTTTTGTAAGTAAGCTGTAAGGAATGAGCCTGCCAAATTTCAGCCTTCTACCTACACGGGAAGTTGGAGAATTAGTGATGAGTCAGTCAGTGAGTCAGTCAGTGAGGGCTTTGCCTTTTATTAGTATAGATGTATATACAGTATGTGGATGTGTATATGTATATATATATATGTATATATGTGTATATGTAGATATGTGTATATGTAGATATGTATATATATGTATATATGCATATGTATATACAGTAATCCCTCCTCCATCGCGGGGGTTGCGTTCCAGAGCCACCCGCAAATAAGAAAATCCGCGAAGTAGAAACCATATGTTTATATGGTTATTTTTATATTGTCATGCTTGGGTCACAGATTTGCGCAGAAACACAGGAGGTTGTAGAGAGACAGGAACGTTATTCAAACACTGCAAACAAACATTTGTCTCTTTTTCAAAAGTTTAAACTGTGCTCCATGACAAGACAGAGATGACAGTTCTGTCTCACAATTAAAAGAATGCAAACATATCTTCCTCTTCAAAGTAGTGCCCGTCAGGAGCACTGAATGTCAGAAAGTGAGAGAAAACCAAACAAATCAATAGGGCTGTTTGGCTTTTAAGTATGCGAAGCACCGCCGGTACAAAGCTGTTGAAGGCAGCAGCTCACACCCCCTCCGTCAGGAGCAGGGAGAGAGAGAGAGAGAGAGAGAGAGACAGAGGAAAACAAACAGTGAAAAATCAATACGTGCCCTTTGAGCTTTTAAGTATGCGAGCACCGTGCAGCATGTCATTTCAGGAAGCAGCTGCACAAAAGATAGCAACATGAAGATAATCTTTCAGCATTTTTAGACGAGCGTCCGTATCATCTAGGTGTGCGAACAGCCCCCCTGCTCACACCCCCTACGTCAGGATCAGAGAAAGTCAGCGCAAGAGAGAGAGAGAGAGAGAGAGAGAGAAACAAAAGTAAGTTGGGTAGCTTCTCAGCCATCTGCCAATAGCGTCCCTTGTATGAAATCAACTGGGCAAACCAACTGAGGAAGCATGTACCAGAAATTAAAAGACCCATTGTCCTCAGAAATCCACGAACCAGCAAAAAATCCGCGATATATATTTAAATATGCTTACATATAAAATCCGCGATAGAGTGAAGCCGCGAAAGGCGAAGCGCGATATAGCGAGGGATCACTGTATATGTTTATGTGTGTCTGTGTGTGTGTATATATATATGTATATGACAGCAACACTCATAACAATGACAACACAATTACATTGACAATCATGTTACGTTATTTTTAAAATGTTTCCTTTTCTTTTTCATAACCTCTTTAACACAGTACTTCTCTGCTGCGAAGCGCGGGTATTTTGCTAGTTATCTATAAACTCAGGCAATTAGACAAAGTGAAAAAACAAGCAGCAGAAACAGCTACACTTTTAATAATGTATTATAGGTAATTCATTTTATCATAACTAGTGCCATACAAGCAAATACAATATGGCTTTTAAACCAAGACCATACAACCTAATAATGCTAGATGTGTGGCCTCCTGCATTACAGTAACTTATAGTTCCATTCTATTCTTCCTGGTTACCTCATCATATGAACAGGCCTGTGCAGCCTGCTTTCTTCAGGTCATCATCTGGTCTGCTTTCATCATGGCATTGTAGTTCCTGACCAACACTCCTTCCTGGGCCATTCACCAATGGAATAGCTCAGGCACAGCACGTCTCCCAGGTGCTTTATTTGGTCCTTTTATGTCCTTCCTGTGGAGAATATCTTATAGGATAATGTACTGTAAGTCCAAACACAGTTACTCCTGCCATGTTGGTTTTTATACATGCTCCACCACCTCTCTCATAAATTTATCATCCTTGGTCCATCCTAACAACTGGATGGTTGGAGGAGCTATAGTGGGGTGGGGTTGTGGGGTCAAATTGGTTAAATAAACATCAAAGAACTGCTGCTATGTTCTATAAAGTAAAACATGCCTCCTGAAGCACTCATATTACATTTGTCTAGCTTACAAATTAAGACATACAAAATATTTATCAAATTATATGCACCATATCACACCACCACAAGTGGTTTATGGTAGTAGATATGAGAAATCATAAATGTACAATGCTACTATCATTCAATTTAATTTCTGGCCATGTAGCATTAACAATTAACAAGGTAACTGCACTGATTCTATTCATCAGTCCTATTCAGTTAAAAAAAAAACTCAGAATTCTTTAGTTTTCATGTTTTTAATTGACAGTCACGTCATGTTTAATAATGCAATAATACCATTAGAAAATGAGGTTGAACATTAAAACTACAATAGAGCACCCTTCAGAAAATTGAGCCTGCATCACGATGACCTAATACAGCATACTTACAATCCCTTGTCACCAGTTTCTTATCAAGTAACAATCAATTAACTGATTTTTTTAGCAAATACAGTAAAGCACATCTAAGAGTGTAATTTTCTGAATTAGGCATACGCTCTAAATGGACAGCACAAGGTATTACTGGATAAAGTAGAGCTGCTGTTCATTGTTAAGAACAAATAACTCAGAATTGCTGTTTTTTTCTCAAAGAAAAGATTTTTTTAAAGAATGCTTTGCCACATAGTGTGATGATATTTTTTAATGAAATATTATGCATTACTGCATATCAATATTGTAGATACCCACATGTCTCATTCTTATAAGTCCTTTTATGATCCTTAAAGTTTACCTGTGTTTGCATGTCTTCCTGTGTTTTTCAATAAAATTCATTTTAACATATCAGAGAACAATAGCCACATTGATTAACCCCAGCATTCTGAGACTATTTGAAAAAGCTGCAGTAACACACACAAGTATACTGCACTGGCTTTATGCATAAATAAAAAACTGTACATCGTATACAGACCATATTTCCAAACCCTCTTTTAGAGACATTTAAGAAGGATGTGGAATTCTAATTTCAAAAGGTTTCATAGAAATTTTTAGAAAAATAGTATACTCATTATTAACATAAAAATACAGAATGGGTTTCAGTAATATTTATTTTAATAACTGGCATGACATATGCAATGCAAGGTAAACCAATTGTACGATGTTTACAGTTCTCATAGCTTTGCTATTTTCAATATGTTAATATTAAGTTCTTTCTAATAAAAGAGTGACCTTGATTATAAAGAAAAAATATTAAGGTTTGATGTGCTGTATATAAAATTTCAATGTCTAGAAATACTTCTGACACTTATGAGCATTTGTGTAAACCAAATATGCACACATACATATGTATATATTCATCCATCCATTCATTTTAAGAATTGCTTGCCCAGGGTGCAAGATGAGGATATTTATCCAACACAGAACATAAAGAATGTTCTTGTTACCATCTTCTTTAATCAATCGAATAGACACTAGCACTGTGCTGTACATGCGCTGTATGCATGATTTATAATATAGGCATTTCATATTCAAAATTCAAAAAGAAAAAATAGTGTTGAACAAGTGATAAAAAATCAAACAACCACAGAGTGTAACTTATCTTGAACTTGGCTCCTTAATTTTCCTTTTTCATAACTTCATACTGAAGTCAATTCACTGAATATTTCCTAATCAGTCAAATATTTCAATCTAAAATTATGCCATTAATGCAGATACAATGGAAGCAAAACACACACACTCACACACACATTTTATACACTGCATATCCAGCCACCCACTTTCCGAATCTACTTTATCTAATAAAGCATTGCAAGAAGCAAATTCATCCTAATTTGCAGAAGACATTCTGGAATATGATGCCAGGCCACTCTACATGCTCACCTGAACACTTTTCACTCACACTTTCTTATACTGAGGAAATCTATGCTATTTCAGAGGTCGCTCTAACATAACCTTTCTTGAATTTTTCCTACTGTTCTAGTTTTCCAGGAAGTTGACCCTATGGTGTTATTACCAGGAGGGGAGTTTTTGCCAAGGGATTCGAGCATAAACGTTGTGGCAAAATTGAAAGGGAAGTGATGTTGTCAACAGAGGTATCATTTTGAGAGACTAGTAAGTGAATCGATAGTCGCAGTTGTTAGAAAGTAAAAAGCATATGTAGCATGGTCCTGTGTCTCTCTTTGGCACTTTAATAAATAGGTCAAAGCCTACATCAGAAGCCAGTCACATATGTGCATATGGGAGACAATTTTAGGGCTCGTCTACTGGAAATTACAATCCAAACCAGAACAGATGATTGATGGACAAACCACCAAAGACATCACTTCCGTCATCTGGCCTCCTGAATCCCCCTCCTTCTGCCTCATCTTCCTGAAAATCGGCCCCACTGCCATCTTGGATTCAGTCACAAGGAGACTCGTGTCCTAGCAAAGTGACTCCACACTTATTGCACTTTTTTCTACAACTTTGTTTTCTTAGTTATACACAGATTACCTAGAAGCCTCAACCCCTTATAATGTTGTTTAACTCCTTATTTACAATATACTTTATATGCACGAGGTGTGTCAATAGAATTCCCATCACAGCCATGTAATGTTGTTCGTGTGCCTCAAATCTTGACAGAGCAGCAGCTTGCAGTTGCCACTGCATTTTTCTGCAACAGAACACATATTTAGCACAGTTATTATGGGTGAAAGAAATATGGTGTTTCTACTACGACCCAGAAACAAAACATTTACATTTACATTTATTTGCTAGGCAGAAGCTTTTATCCAAAGCGACTTACAAAAGAGGTAAACATAATCGAGTAATATTAGGCTAGGGCCTGTTTGTTCATGCAGTGAAAAGCACAGAGTTCATCTTGGCCTGAAAAAAGCACACATGTCACGCTTGCAGTTCAAGACTAAGCTTGTGTTGTACTGGTGACACCAAGTTTCTTCATCCATAATAGCCATGTTAAAAGTGTTCATTTGCAGAAAAATCTGTCAGAATTCTAAGCCACCACAGTTACTGTATGAGTTTTCTTTTTTAGGGTAATAGGGTAAATAAAAGAGGATTATTAATGTTGTTGCACATTATCATTCAAAAATGTGTTAATTATAGTATGTTAGAGACATTTCAATTCATACCTCCTCAATAAAACCTCCTTGTTCCTCAGCACACTTATGCAGTGGTGTTCAAGCTTCTGAATGCCTTAACATACAAAGCCACTTATGCACAATTTCTTAAACTTGCCACATCTGCTACAAATTTGCTATCACTACTCTTCTCTCATTGCCCTATCTTGTTGCTGCTTCTCAACAAAAGAAGATATTGATCACCATCTTGTTACAGATACACTTTGAAATAGTGCACTGTTCTTACACTGAGTTCATAAAAGAGTCTGCTCCTCTGACGTTCATAAGAGTCTGCTATCCCCCAATAAAAACTGCAAACTCTTTTTTTTTAGTGCAAATCCATAGACCTTCAGGTATGTTTACAGCTCATTGGTATCTTGCACACTCACAACAATGTGAACAACAGCAGGGCACTGAACTACCAGACTAAGGGTTACAATTCTGCAAGTCTCAGAAAGTAAATGTAGAGACTTTCTGAAGAAACTTCATATACAAAAATACAAAGGCCAAGTAAATATTCTGACAGACAGTTTTTGTCTTTACTGCAATTTATCCCCTCACAATGCTTGAACTGTTTTTGCTTTCTTGAGTGAAAAATGTTCAAGTGGAACCATTCTTAACCAGACACTTCTATAAAGATGATGTATTTATTTCACTTTTACTTAAAAGATGCAAAGAAACTCAGAATCACTTTCAGGTGAGTATTTGGTGTCTAATAAAACTTTCCTTTGCTTTTTGAAGGATCAATGGGGACTGTGGTGAGCATTGTCTCATCATTGCTGATCATTCATTATAAATGATATGGCTTTAAATGTAAAAAGAAAGTATCTATCAATACTTGGGTAACACTGTTATACTCCAATGAGATATATTGAGATATTTAGAAAAGTAAATAGAGCACTTGAGATAGATTTGTGATTATTATGCTAATTGAATCAATGGTGACTAATATATTCAATGCTCAATATTCCGGAATATACACACTGTCTAATCCTCCATTGTTTTAATCGTTTCACTTAAATAATTTGGAAATATCATGAGCTGTGCACAGAATTATACAGCCAAGTGACAATATCGCTCTTGTAATTGTTTAAATACATTTTTCTTTAATCAGAAGTATATTTGTTTATTTTTTAATTCTTAAACAATATTGTACATGGTTCAGACTCATTTGGTTACACATGGCTCTGCTGTAATACTTCACAGATCTGAAATGCAGAGCTAAAGGTTTTATAGTTTGAGATATTGGCACTTAACATACTACTTCTTCCTTAAATTTCTCACACCAACCAACAAGGGGTCCGCAGTTTCTGCGTAATGCACATTTGTAAACCTCCTTTCACAGAATGGGAGCATGTCCATTAACTTTTATAATTCCTCTTTCCCACTGTGATGTTCACTCTTGTGCAGTACATAAGGTGCACTTCACGTCCGAAGGGCCTGATGACATAAGTGTCCAATTTGAAGCATTCAGTCAAGTGAAAGTAAGGGTTGCATGTTTTCCTCCTCACTTGTTTCCTTCTCTGTACGTTTTAATACTCCAGGCTCAACAACAGATTGTGACCTGTGAAGAAACAAGATGATCATTACCGAGCAGTCTGATATTAAACAAATCAAATGCGATCCCATTAAAACTGAAGTGTTGAAGCACAGAGTGTTCTGTGCTGGAAACTTTCTGAGCATGTCGCAGCTTATGAAATAAATCAAAAACAAATGCAAGAAATGATGCCTGCCTCTTTACTTGTTATGACAGGTCCTCAATTCTGTTGAAAATTTAACTCTGTTTATTACAAAATGAGCATGATGCATGAAAGTAATGGACTGATTCTGGTGAATACTTTTCACATCACACTAAGTAATAAAAGAAACTGATAGCATTAATAATATATATTATATAATAATAATACTGTATATACAACTCCATCATCATTAACATTATAGAACACAAAGACAAACATTTATTTTCTTATCAGTTTAACTATTGACGTTTTAAAGAATGTGACATGCCTGAAGATATAAAATCAGCTAATGATATTCTTACTAGAATTGCAATAATACCCTAGTACTAGGAAATTGAACAGTGCTAGCCATTATGAATGTAGTGACAAGTCATGTAAAATGACACCTTTTATTGGCTAACTAAAAAAGATTACAATATGCAAGCCTTCGAGGCCCCTTCTTCATCTAGCCAATAAACGGTGTCATTTTACTTGACTTGTCAATAATACAGTAGAAATTCTTTTTTTTTATGCAAAAGTCACCCACAAAATTATAACATCTGTGCTACTGAAAACTGAAAATGTCTGTTTTGTCTGTCTGTTTTCACGTCTGTAACCATCACAAGATAATAATGTAAAAATGTGTCTAGCAGATGTAATGTGTATGGTAATAGATGTACAGTAAACCACCAGACTTGCACATGCCAGCTTTACATGATAACAAATGTAAAGATATGTGTTGTGTATGTTGCACAAATGTTAAATTAATTTTAACATGGAAATATTATTATATTAAAAATTGAAAGGAATTCCTTATGAATTGTTTACATTTTCTGAAAATAAATTCTTTTACTGGCAGCATTGTTGTGCAAGGTAAGTTCACTTACTGGCATTGCCACAGCCTGCAATGAATTTGGATGTTTCTTTTTGTTTTACTGCAAGTTTTCTCCAGATACTATGTGTTTTTTTTTCCCTATCATATCCAAAAGATGTGAATAAGAAATTAATTGGCATCTTTGAAATGGCCTGCTGTATACTGTATGATCGTGGGTGTGAATTTTATATGGGTGCTCACTGCATTTTAAGGACCCAGATGGACACCAACCCATCATAGGGCGCAAACATTCACAATAGGACAATTTAGAGCCTCCAAATAACCTGAACTGCTTATCATTAACATGTTCGACAAAACCGGAACACCTTCAGAAAATGAGGAGAACACGCAACATGCACACAGTCCCCATATTGGGAGTCAAAATCCAGGCAATGATATTAACCACTTCTACCATCGTCCTGAGTTAGGATTGTAATATTCATCCTAGGTCAGCTATATGATGAATAAAAAAGTGCTACTGTATGTATTGGATAAGTTAACCTTACGTGATCTGTTTACCAGAGCTACCAGAGAACAAAAAGAAAATCCAAAAAGCGATAGAGAAGTATGTCAGCATGGACACATATTGTTGAATACATATTAAAGCACTAAGGGTAAAAGGGATATTAAAACAGTGGATGTTCATTAAAGCAATTTGATATTTATTTAGCAGACACCTCTTTCCGAAAACTCTGTGAATTACAATAAATGCAATCTGAGTGATTGCAAAGTGTAAGATTAACAAAAAATAAAGAACAAAATTAAGTCAGGAAATGTAGTACCACAGGGGGTGCATATGCTACAGTAAATGAAAAACAAGATTTCAATCAAAAACAAAGGGGAACAGAAAAGAAGGCTTATTTTAATAACCACGTTGGGGCATGCAGCCATAAATGTGCACAGTTTGACAATACAGAAAGCGTTAACATGGGTCTCCAGTTATAAGACAGTAACATTCTTAAACCCACTTTAAGCAAATGAGGGTCACTGTGAGAAGGATCCTATCCTGGCAACATCAGGCGCAAAGGCAGAAACCCACGCTGGATTGTGCACCTATCGGATCACACACACTACCACACCCACGCTCAGAGACAAACTCAGAATTGTTAGTTAACGCATTGTGTACATTTAATAAGACACAATATTGTAGGCTTACTTTATTGCATACTAGCCGGCCCATTCCATAATAATGGTCTTGTGCTTAAATCCAACTGCAGAAGCATTGTCTTATTAAAGCAAACTGAATAAAGTGTAACCGCATTCTGCAATAACTACTGCAGTACATCACTCACGTCATGCTCACTCAAGGGCACCATTCTAAACATGATTATTTCAAGGTTTTTGTTGCACATACTTTTAAAACACGTTGCATTTTTCATTCCAACTGATGGTGTGTACAACCGACATTGTAACCTAACAAAGGTCAATTTAAACATAAAATGTTAGGTAATAAAAAAAGACTGATGGAGCAAGTACTAATCCCATAGGAGCCCTTGGACATGATGGTATGACCATGGGGGTCTCAAGCACGGGTTCCTTGGAATCTAAGGTGACCTCTTTACGTCTTTTAATAGAATTTATTATTTATTTGCATGATTTGATCACCAGAATGTTTAATGGACTCAAATTAGATTAGTACTCCTATCATTCTTTTTATTTTCTTAATTTTATTTTATTAAGTTATAGTTCAAGGTTGATGATTCGGCTATCCTGCATTTGGTGTAGGATTCTCAAGAGCAGTGGTAATGTTTGTGATATGCCATCTACTGGAATGAAAATGCAATGCTATTATTACTACCTTCCAATAGATTGCCCTTCATGGAGGTTAAATTTGTACAGACAGAATTTATTTTATATTATATAGATTATTGATTGATTAGTTGGCATAAAAGCCACATGTTATAGCAGCACTCCTGGACTGTGTTGGGACACAGTGCCATAGTGCAAAGGATATATTTGTGTTACTAATTTTCTTTTACTCTTAATATTTACCATTTCTTTTAATAACAAATTAGAATAAACATACAGTCGGTTCAGAAAGTATTCAGAGCCCATCACTTTCTGCATACTTTAATGGACTGTAAATTTAATTTTAAATTGATACCTTTGAAATGTTTGCCCATTAATCTACACTCAATAACCGATAATAACAAAGTGAAAACATGTTTTCAGAAAGGTTTGCGAATTTACTAAAAATTAAAAACTGAAATCCGCCATTTTAATAAGTATTCACACACTTAATTCAGAGCTTTGAAGGAATCACTTTGCCAGCAATTACAGCTTCAGTTGTTCCTGAGAAAATCTCTACAAACTTTGTACACCTGGATATGGGCAGTTTATCCCATTCTTCCTAACAGATCTTCTCCAGCTCTATTAGAATGGATGGGAAGTGTCTGTAACCTCCATTTTCTATGGGGTTTAAGTCTGGGCAACTCAAGGACAGTCAGAGATGTGTCTCGAAGACATTCAGGAATTGTCTTGCTGTATGCACTGGGTCATTTTCATGCCAAAAGGTGAGCTGTCACCCCAGTGTGAGGTCTTATGCACTCTGGAGCAGGTTATTTAATTGCTTTCATCCTTCCCTCAATTCTGACCAGTCCCTGCCACCAAGAAGCACTACCAAAGCATGATGCTACCACCACCATTCTTCACCATAGGAATGGTATTAGGAAGGTGATGAGAAGTTCTTAGTCTTCACTAGACATAGGGTCTGGAATTCTGTCCAAGCAGTTCAATATTGGCTTGAAAAATGGATATATGGCTTCCTCTATAACCCATAGTCACCATTGTAAAGCTCCAGTTTTAAGGCATGTTATTTCTTTTTAATTTATAGAATGCACTTAACTTTAGAAAACAACTTCACGTGGCAAATGCATATATGCCACAACCAAGCGTCTGAATACTTATTTTAATAAGAGATGTCAGTTTTTGTTTTTTTAATAAATGTGCAGATCTTTCTGAAAACATGGTTCCATTCTGTTGTTATGGGTCATTGGGTGTAGATTGATGGGGAAAATTGCAAATTTATCTGTTCAAAATTAAATCTGCAACACTATAAAGTGTACAGAACAGCTGTGACTACTTTCTGAATCCACTGTATTATAAACACCATAACAAATAACATCCTATCCTGAAGAGAAACAGTTAACTTATATTTATACAGTACATATCTCTGCACTCATCATTAAGTAGCTGTTTACAATTATAAACATTATGAAAGAAATAAGAGAGAAAAACTTTACAAAAAGCTTAGGAAAATAAATGTGTTGCAATAAAAAAATCCAACATCTTTTGCTAAATTCTTCATTGGCTCATTCAGTATAGAAACAATACAATAACATGTTTATTAAACTATAAAAAGCAAATACAGACAGGAGCTGGCTGCCAATTAATAAAGGGGTAGGAGCAAAAAGCAGGAAGCACACAGTTTAGGAAAAACTGCAATGTCAGAGGAAGACTTAGTAGCTGTGAATGAATGCAGACAAAAATTAGGATGTATTTAAAAGGAGCAAAGCTTTTCACGTTTAAGCGGTTTGTCTAACGTTGGACAGAACGGATTACTAAATGTTTCTTCAATAGCAAAAATCACACTTAGACTGCTGAAGAAAAAATACATCTGAACCTTTACTACAACTTTATGTATGTTCCCTATAGATACAATTGATTTCCAGACAAGGTGTGAATTAGTAATGAGCATGGACTCGTCTTCAATGCTGTAGCTGTTACATCCACCTCCTTTAGATTTTTCAGGGAATTTAAAACGCAAATATTTACAAATGCTCCCTCTTGGTAAAATCCAATTTGAAACCTGCAAAAAAAAAGTTCCGGCTTCAATGGCCATAAGATAGAAACCTGAACTATCACTGAGATGGTAACAGTTTAGTGTGTTTGGAGTTTGTCAGGAAGTCCCAGTTGCCTGTTAAAAATCAGGGCTAAATGTACAAACTTCAAACAGAAAACTCCCCATCAGGATATAAACTACATTCTGATTTCTGTAATATGGATTAAACAACATACATTATCTTACAGAATTAACAAAAATATGCTGATAAAATACGGGACTCTGCCTTATACCCCGCATACTTTTTAATACAGTATGTGGAGTTACATACAGTACAAAAATTGTTTTTGGTTCATCAAATGCGATCATCAACTCTTTAATACTCTGTGATTTCTACAATGTATACAATAAATAAGACAGTTAAGTAGAATGAGTATGAAACAAGTTTATTTAATTGAATAGTAAGTGAAAATACAAAGATTGGTAAAATGTAAGCTCAATGTCTTGTAACATTAATGTCAGATATGGTTTCTGTCCAACTATTTCTTGAAGCAGTGTGAGAAACGCTTTGTATTGAGATTACTGTCTTGAGTGATAAGGTGGGAAATGTTTAAATCCTCATATTATTTGAACTTCAGGGCTCAACATAGTTGGCTAGGTGAGGTCATTATAGCACCTTTTAAACTGAAAATACAAGAAGCCTTGAGAAAAGTACAATAAGTAGATCACTACAATCAAGACTGCAGCCCGTTTCAAGTGTCAGGATTCATTCATCTTGTGATGGATGGCACACATGCTGGGATTGGGCAAGGAACAATAGGGCCAGTGTGATGCATGGACAGGGGGAGACAACCTATCAGGACTGTATACTCCCCAATATGCTAGGTGGCAGCATCCCTGGATGATGCTATCTTTACAGACACCCAGAAGGCATGCTAGGAACTGTAGTTCTATGCTGCCAGGGGGTGCTGCAAGAATCCACGATCCCTACTTTGTGGGGTTTCTGTTTGATGCAGAAGTAATTCCAATGGGCTGTTCCCTAGCACCAGAAGTACTCTGGGGTCCAAGATAAAACAAGGTACTCAAACTCATCCAGACGAGTTGGAGTTGAGTTAGGAGGACAGACAAAGCTTGCTGGGGAGGTGTGGAGGAGAAGAAGTAGAGAAATAGCAAGAAAGAAAAAGAATATTTGTGTTTGTGCCACTTTTTATGGAGTCTTTTTGCAAAGTATTGGTTTAAATAGACCTTGTATTTAAATAAGGACTTATGTCAGTGAGGTTGTGTCTGGGGTTTGGGGTGCTGCAGCACCCACTAGTGGTCACAACCTACATATAGATCAATATGGAAAGAGGCAATCTCAAGGTCCGGCCAGTGCTTTCTTTTGTGAATCCCTCTCAGCGGTGCCTCTATGGTTAAGATCAGGATAATCCCTTTGGATGACAGATTTAAGCCCAAACCCAGTACCTCTTAACTACCTTTGGAGTGACTTTTTTTCTTCTGTATGAAGTCATAAGGAAGAACCTGCCTACAGTTTATGACATTTATTGGGTGATGTGTTAACACTGATGGCCGAGTATATGGTTCATAGTGTGTTATATGTTTGTTTCTTCTTTCGGAGCTTATTAATTTATTGGAGTTTTGGAAAACAAAAGAATTGATTATAATATAAGTGCATATATTAAGTACTAAGAATAGCTGTATTTGACTGTATGAAAAGCCTAATGATTAAGAAATTAAGATCAAGTTGGGATTTTGATGATTTAATATTAGTTAATCAGAGTTATAGACAGGGTAAGGAGCTTCATTTTGGTGATTCTGGTGATTAAAATAAAACAGAAGAAACATAATTCATACCTTCTAGTTTATCTCTAATTTAAATGGGAAGAGCCCTCCAGTGGTTAGTACTCTCACAAAGGATCATAGGAGTCTAGAAGAAACCACAAAGTTACTGTATTTAACAGAAGTTTGTATGACTTTTAAAATGTATCTTGAAGAGATTTCGGCACAACATAGCTATTAACTAACCAAACAAGCATGGTGGCAGGATGGCTTTCTCTTGTTTGTGAAACTTCAAATGCACTTTCTTGTGCTCATAGCCCCACTAGACTTGGTTCAAATCCCAGTGTAATCATCCTCTGTGTAGAATTTGTGCATTCTTCTCTTGTCCATATGGGATTTCCTTGGGGCGCTTTGGTTTTCCTTCCATATCTCAAAAGCAAAACTAAACTGGCCATGTATAAGTAAGTGTGACCTGCAATGGATTGGCACCCAATCCAAAATGGTTCCTGCTTTGTGCTACTGTTTAAAATCATAAGTTGGATTAAATGGTTTGTACAGATGTACAGAATGTACAGAAAGAAAGAAAAAGCAAAAGATAAAAATCATAACAGCACAAGGAACAAGAAATAATCACTTGAACACATGCTGTATGGCACCCAAGCACTGAATGAAGACATAACTTGACACCCTACAGTAAGTATCTTTTTTATTAATCTATGGGAAGTAGTTGGACAATTAGATAGACTGTGAGACAGTGAGAATAGCTTTCATCTAGAAACAGTAGACACAGCTCACATAATGGATGCATGACCAATGATCACAATAAGAGTAGACTACAACAGTTTAATTTAGAGAAGATCCCAGTTTCACTGCCTTCCTCAGCTTTGTAACAACTACCAGGAGCCATCATGAACATGTCTGAGTTACAGAAGGGAGGTCAGATGTAGCCAAACAGTATAGGTCAAGGATATTCTTCATTAAGCATGAAGGATTACTCAATTCAATGTAGCTACCAAAATCAAAGCTGCAAACAAAATTTTCTAACTAGAGGAGTGCTCAAATACTTTTCTTGTTAAGCTCTTCCTTTATTTTGCAACAGTTGTTGTTTAATGTGCAGGGCTATCTAGCTAGAATTTAGCTTTACATTTATTTTACTTCAACATTTTGTTATTATTAAACAAGTTTGTTTACATCTTGATTTGAAAAGCTCATGACACCATTTTGAAATTCATAGGATGTAGCCATTATTAGGGTAGTTTTCTAAGGTGCACTTACATTCAACGAACGTGGCGCTGTTATGATGACATCTTGGCAACGGTATTTAAACCAGCAGTGTGCTACAGATGTCATTCAAGATTGGATAAACTCTAAAAAAACTTTTGTGCATATTTAGTATTTATATTTAGTGAAACCTTTTGACGAATTCTTTTCCTTCTTGTGTTGACTTCTGTTTTTTGGTTAGTGTTTGGTTTCTGTTAGGGTTTCGTTGATACAATCTCCCAGTTTAAACCTTTGCCTGTTTCTGACCTTTGCTATCTTTTTCTAGTCTGCTAACAAAAGCCCATGTGGCCTGCCAAAAAAGTCTCTGAACACTTCAAGATGTGAGAAATCTGTAATACTACTGTGGCAAAAGAAGAATCATGCTGAAACCACAAATGATTGTGGGAAAAACCTCCAAACCTCCCATACTGTCAGAAGGCACTGTAATCATATATGATAATCAAAAGCAGTTAAGAGTCCTTCCAAATAGGAATAGGCAAACATGAGAAGAAAAACATGATTTGATTGTACCTTACAGGTGAAATATACTGTACTCAGTGGCTTAATATGATTTAGTAGGAAACTAAGAGAACATAGTGTCTTATGGTATGAAGAAGCCTCCTCATTGATTGGAAATTGTCAAATTTCTCTGCGGCACACTTCGAGTTATCACAAGTGACTTTACCTGAGCCACGAGAGAGCTTAAGTTGAGCTTGGTATAAGGATGCAAGCCCACTTTACAGGCTCTTTTCATAACCAGAACAATATTTTTGTGTGCTTGGGCCATTCTTCTGCCTTTGAAAAATAAATTATTGTTTCCCCTTATCTCTCAAAGGACTGTCTCTTGACCAACAAAATTAAGAAATCAAAAAGTTAGAGGCCTCAAATGTTATGATTTACTGCCAGAAGTGCTGAGTCTTTGACAGCATTCCACTTCAGGATCAAAATGAAATAGGTTAGGGAAATGAAATGGCATTTGCACCTTCTTCTTTTTTTCTAAAGTATGCAAACTTTATTTCTCTAAAATTGATTCACAGATTCAATTAGTTCAATGAAGAGGGCCATGGCCTGGCAAAAGATTGTTGATTTTTATGGCATGCATTGTTTGGGAAGGTGTGAAAAATTATCCATCCATCCCGCTGAATCCGAACACAGGGGTCTGCTGGAGCCAATCCCAGGGCACAAGGTAGGAACCAATCCCAGGCAGGGTGCCAACCTACCGCAGGACACACACAAACAGGCCAATTTACAATCGCCAATCCACCTAACCTGCATGTCTTTGGACTGTGGGAGAAAACCCATGCAGACATGGGGAAAACATGCAAACTCCACACAGGGAGGACCCGGGAAGCGAACCCAGGTCCCCCAACTGTGAGGCAGCAGCACTACCAACTGTGCCACCGTGCCGGTGTATTTAGATAATGTATTTATTATGAAAGGTTTTAAAAGAACATGTTGAAAGCATAATGTTGTCCAAAATGTCTTGGTATGCTGAAGCATTAAGATTGTACTTCACTGGAGATAAGGGGACTAGTCCTGAAAAGCAGCCCCACACCATTATCCCTCCACCACGAAACTTCACAATTGGCACAATGCAGTTAGGCAGGTAATGTTCTCTCAGCATCCACCAGACTTGCCCATCTGACTGCCAAACAGAGAAGCATGATCTGTCACTCCTTAGAACATGTTTCAACTGCTTCACCGTCCAATGGCAGTGTGCTTTACACCACTCCATCCGACGATTGGTGATGTGAGGCTTGCATGCAGCTGTTCGGCCATGGAAGCCCACTCCATGAAATTCCCGCCACACAGTTTTTGTGCTTACATTAATGCCAGTAGAACTTTGGAACTCTTCATCTATGTAATCAGCAGGGCATCTGCGACTTTTATACACCATGCACCTTGACCACTTTACATGGTCTTCAGCTTCATAGCTGAGTTGCTGTTGTTCCTAAACGCTTCCACTTTCCAATAATACCACTTACAGTTGACTGTGGAATATCCATCAGGGATGAAATTTCACAAACCATCTTATTGCAAAGGTAGTCTCCTATCACCATGCTTGAAGTCACTGAGCTCTTTAGAATGAACCATTTTGTTTCACAAATGTTTGTAAATGGAGATTTCATGGCTAGGTGCTTGATTTTATATACCTGTGGCAATGGGTCTGACGGAAACACCTGAATTCAATATTTAAGTGGTGTGGCCCAATATTTTTGTCCACATAGTGCTATTTGAAATTGGAAAAATCTAATTATCGCTTAGAGGATCTGTTCAAAAGTTTTTTAAAATATGGCAACATTTAATTAATAAAATTTCATAATAAGCATTTATAATGGGGAAAAGGACATTCTGCCTTCTATGTTGTTTTTCTACTTTCTCTTATACATAGTATACAGAAAGTATTGTAATCATCCAAAATTTCGATGTCGAGATTTTGATGAATCTCGACGTTTTAGACCTCCCTGACTTTCTTGTATATGGAGTGAAGGGAAAGTATTGGATTACTCCAAAAATTCCTTTTCGAGATTTTGACCTCCCTGTGTCCGAAAATACCATTTTTGGAATTATGTCTGTATGTCTGTCTCTGTGTGTGTGTGTGTGTGTGTGTGTGTGTGTGTATGTAAACACAATAACTTCAGTACGCTTTCACTTAGGTCAACCAAATTTTGCATACGAGTATTAGGTACAAAACATAGATTTCTTTCAACTTTTGGGCTATTTCCGTTAACCGGAAATGGTACTTTACCTTTTATTCATGCAGCTGCAGAGTCTGATTTATTCAACTTTACTTTTATAATAATTGTTCAATATATTATTAAATTGATTTGATTTGTTGTTGATGGTTCTTTAATGTACATACAGTGATCCCTCGCTATATCGCGCTTCGCCTTTCGCGGCTTCACTCCATCGCGGATTTTATATGTAAGCATATTTAAATATATATCGCGGATTTTTCGCTGCTTCGCGGGTTTCTGCGGACAAAGGGTCTTTTAATTTCTGGCACATGCTTCCTCAGTTGGTTTGCCCAGTTGATTTCATACAAGGGACACTATTGGCAGATGGCTGAGAAGCTACCCAGCTTACTTTCTCTCTCTCTCTCTCTCTCTCTCTCTCTCTCTTGCGCTGACGTAGGGGGGTGTGAGCAGGGGGGCTGTGTGCAGCTGCTTCCTGAAGGACATGCTGCACGGTGCTTCGCATACTTAAAAGCTCAAAGGGCACGTATTGATTTTTGACTTTGTTTTACTGTGGCTCTCTCTCTGTCTCTTCCTGCTCCTGACAGAGGGGGTGTGAGCTGCCGCCTTCAACAGCTTTGTACCGGCGGTGCTTCGCATACTTAAAAGCCAAAAAGCCCTATTGATTTTTTTTTTGACTGCTTGCTTTGCACTCCTTTGAAAAGGAAGATATGTTTGCATTCTTTTAATTGTGAGACAGAACTGTCATCTCTGTCTTGTCATGGAGCACAGTTTAAACTTTTGAAAAAGAGACAAATGTTTGTTTGCAGTGTTTGAATAACGTTCCTGTCTCTCTACAACCTCCTGTGTTTCTGCGCAAATCTGTGACCCAAGCATGACATTCTAAAAATAACCATATAAACATATGGTTTCTACTTCGCGGATTTTCCTATTTCGCGGGTGGCTCTGGAACGCAACCCCCGCGATGGAGGAGGGATTACTGTAATATAAAAATATAATTTTTGCCTTGTGGTTTACTCCTCAAATATTCATCCCCATATCTGAGTATACGTGAAAGTCTAATGGGGACCACTCCCGATTTTTTTATTTTTGCCCTTGCTGTTGGCTCTTCTCTCTACCTCTTAGAGTAGCTGTTCAGTTCTGTTTTGTTAAGTTTGCCTGTATTAAATTTGAGGAACTTCAGTGTTCTTGGAAGCCAGTTATCGACCTGGTTAATAAAATATACATACAAACAGAAACACCTGTATACACCAAGGAATTGTGCATAGCATAAATGTATCCAAAACATCAATGAACTACATGTCTAACACTTCATAGACTCAATAATGTGGATGTTTAGTTGCAATACCAAAGTAAACACAGCAATGTGTTTAACCACTTTTGGAAGCAAATTGTGTTTCCTCCTACACTGGAATGGTGCTGTACTGTGGTATAAATGAACATTTAAAACACATAATGAATTTCCACAGGCAATAAGACTGCTAAACTCTCTGTAAACCTGTACATAACAAGACAGTGTCTATACATATAATTCTGTTTAGCCGTAGTATTTAATTGACTATTTTACATAAGTATTGGTTAGACTTTGTAAATTTAGCACTGTATTAGTTTACTTTATTCTGTTTTTTTTTCTTTCCCTTTTTGCACATTTTCTGGTCTTCAATAATGCCATTTGTGCCCACTGTATTTTAGATATGGCTGGAATGACAAATAAAACCTTGAACTTGGATGAATATAATGCTTGGGAATATAATATTTTAAAAGAAAGTTTAGTTAGCCACTAAAAAACTGTATTTGGTGGCGAGAGGAATGGATGGTGGAGGGGAAGTTAAACTAGTCCACTTTCTTTGTAAACATTTTTCATTTAATAATGGGGAAAAAATAATAGTGACAAATCAAAAGCACAGCGCTTTTAAACAACAGCATCAAAATGCAGCCCTGAGGCTGACATTTTGTGGCACACTATCTTTTCTAGAGGGATGAGCAATTTAAACTTTTCATTAGCATGTGCATTTTTTAGATTTTTTGGATGCAGATTCAGATGTGAATGCAAATATAACCGAAGCAGAGTGAATACAAATAACAAAGGAGTGTATAGTTAAGTAGTAAAAGCCCACAATGCAAAGTTAAAAATACAATATGAATAATAGTTTTGCCACAATAATTCCAGTCCAAATCAATTAATGCAAAGACAGTAATAATGAAAAAAATATCACATGGCTTTCTGGAGGGAGGAGGCACCTGCCTGCTCTTGCCCCCCATGGATGCCCATGAATCTTAGGGTTGACCTCTGCCTTGTTCACCAAACTCCCTGTAATACTGAAAGGCCAAAACACGTTATACAGTCTGAAATGAGCAAACATAAAGTTCATTGTCTGAATGTTCTTTAGGATACAGCAGGCCTTTCTTGCATACATTTCTTTACATTTCAATCCCCAATATCTTGTTTAGTGCTTTTTTACTTTCTCGTATACAAAGCATAGGGATAGTATTGCAAATGTCCAAAAATTCGACCTCGGAATTTTGATGAATCTCGACATTTTAGACCTCCCTGAGTCCAAAAATACCATTTTTTGAATTATGTCTGTGTCTGTCTGTGTGTGTGTTTTTGTGCATGTATGTAAACACGATAACTTTAATATGTTTCACTTAGGTCAGCCTAATTTTCTATACAAGTATTAGGTATAAAACATAGATTTCTGTCAACTTTTCAGCTATTTCTGCTAACCAGAAGTTGCAGCTGCAGAGTCCAATTTATTCAACTTTACTTTTATAATAATCCATCCATCCATTATCCAACCCGCTATATAATAATAATAATGGGTCACGGGGGTCAGCTGAAGCCAATCTCAGCCAACACAGAGCGCAAGGCAGGAACAAATCCCCGGGCAGGGCACCAGCCCACAGCAGGGCACACACACCAAGCACACACTAGGGACAATTTAGAATTGCCAATGCACCTAACCTGCATGTCTTTGGACTGTGGGAGGAAACCAGAGCACCTGGAGGAAATCCACGCAGACACAGGGAGAACATGCAAACTCCATGCAGGGAGGACCCGGGAAGCAAACCCAGGTCTCCTTACTGTGAGGCAGCAGCACTACCACTGCGCCACCGTCCCGCCCTTTTATAATAATTGTTCAGTATATTTGATTTGTCGTTGATGGTTCTTTAATGTACATAATATAAAAAAATAATCATTGTCTGGCAGTTACAGTAACTCCTCAAACACCCATCCCCATATCTGAGTATACTAGAAAGTCTGGGGGCGACCACTCACAATTTTATATACTGTACTGTTTATTACCATTTAGTGTTTGTGCGTGATATGCTGTCCTTTTCTCCAACTAGGTTCCACTTTTCTTTGCATCTTAGAAAGAGATGGTTGAAAACATATATTATGTAACAGGGAACTGGATGATATATATTAGATATGAGAAAATTAGCATTGAAAATGATATTCATGATATATTAGATTAATGCTTTGCTGCACAAAACTAAATAAAGACAATTAAACACTAATATTAATCCGTCCCTCACTTTTCCTGAATTGTGAATTTCTAAATAGTTTAATGGAATATGGTGAACTGGAGGCTATTCCGGAAGCATCAGACACATGGCAGAAACTGACCTGAGTTCATAAGGATACTGCATAGTCATTTCAGTAGTTGAATATAAAAAAAACAATAGTATACTATTTGTTTAGCATGGTTCAAAATTTAAAAAGGCACAAACAAATATAAATTCATACGTTTAGGTGGCACGGTACTGTTGACTCATGGATGAGGTGCCCTGCATTCAAACCCCATGCTCCATTCCTGTGTTTGAGTGTCTTTTACTTTGACTACTTTGTCTTTTAATATGTCACCTCAAAGATGACATCACTGATGATTCTAAATTGACCCTTTGAGTGAGTGTGTGTGTGTGTGTTAATGGGCCCTACCTATCTTGCAACCAATACAGCTTAAAAATCTCCAGTCCCCAATAGCCCTGAACCTTACCAAGTGGGCTTAAGGTTTTACATTGTATTAAAAAAAGATTTTGAAAATTGTCAAGTGTATGTTGTTAAATCAGCTGATGGAAGCAAAAATGTGCAAACTGAATATAAGTTAAGTAAGTTCCTGTCTGCTTTTCCTACATGAACTGCACAGTAATATGAAAAGTGATGAAGAAAAATATTGATAATAATCTGCTTATACAGTATTCTGGTTTTGTCTGGAGATTCACAGAGGAAATAATGCAATTACCAAAAGACAGATTTGATTTCTACTATTCAGAGCCAAGATACTGAAGTAAATTGAAGCAATTGTCCCAGGTCAGGCCAGGAGCAAATATGTCAGTAATTAGAAAAAACTGCTGTAAGAAGAAAAAGGCATTCATGACAAATTCTCAAAAATAATATTATGTGCAATGAGTTACTAAACTCAAGTAAGAAGAAATCTAAAGCACATCTTTATCAATTGCCCTATGATGGACTGGCGCCCTCTCAAGGGTCTGTTCCTGCCTTGAGCCCTGTGCTAGCTGGGATATGCTTCAGCCCCCCAACACCCACCTTACCCATCCCAAGACACTGGTCTGGATTAAGCGAGTTAGAAAATGGCATGACATCTTTATAAATGTTTATGTTTATAAATCTTTATATACATTTTTGTGTGTGTGTGTGTGTTATTCTGTTCCATGCTTTCCAATTATTTGTCACTGCCTCATATTAACATTTTTAATTTCAGGAGTAATATTTATGTTTTGTATTTTATATATTGAATACATCTTTAAATTTCCTATCAAAAGATAAAAAAACACTAAGAAATGAATAAAACTTATTCATCTAGTATTACTGATGTACTCTGAAGTGCAAGTTAATTTAACCTTCATTTTACAGAACATTTTATACATTTTAAAAAGCTAACTGTGAGGCAGCACAAAAAGTAAAGTGTACAACCAGGCTCTAGTTCTTTCTTCTTCTTTCGGCTACTCCCATTTAGGGGTCACCACAGCGGATCATCCGTCTCCATCTACCCCTGTCTTTTGCATCATTTTCTGCCGCACTGACTGCCTTAATGTCCTCCCTCACATCCATAAAGCTCTTCCTCTTTTCCTCTTGCCTGGTGGTTCCATCCTCAACATCCTTTTCCCGATACACCCCTCATCTCTCCTCTGCATGTGCTCAAACTTTCTCAATCTAGCCTCTCTCGCTTGTTCACCAAACTGTGTTGTCCCTCTAATATACTAATTTCTAATGCTGTTTACCCTTGAAATTTCTGAGTGAAAATCATAGCATCTTCAACTCCCTCACTTTGAGCTCTCCCTCCTGTCTTTTTGTCAGTGCCACCATCTCCAAAACATTCAACACAGCTGGTCTCTCCGGGGTCCATGATTAGCATACCTGCACCCCTAGAAGTATTAAGATGAACCTGAACAGGAAACAAGGGACATCAGTTGAAAATTAAAATTAAAGGCAGAATCAGGCAGGTGAACCAGCGCCATGACCAGGAGGCAGAGGGGCTGTTGGCCCAGCAGCGGAGCGAAAGAAATCTCACTCCAAAGGCAGGTTAGTCACATTGAGCACTAAGAACGAGCAATCAGGTACTCCAAAAGTTTCTGTAGACACAGATGAAGGCAGCAGGAATAAGGAGGACCAGCTTCAAGTTTCCCAGTGGGTACTGCCTGAGATGACTGGGGAGAAGGACCATGGTTGTCAGAGTCTTCACCAGATGCAAAAACTGAGAAGGATGAACTGGGAAGATGTATTTAGAAAGGGATCGCAGAGGTACAAAAAAAAGGAAAAGAATCAGACATCGGAATAGTTTGTTCGTTTGTAAGGAATGTAGTTATTGCAGGTTATATCTCCATACTTGATTTTATTAATTTATTTACTTGATACTTTTGCACTTTGGGGCTGTACTTGAACATCGGGATTTGTGAATTTGCAGTTTGTTACACCAGCTCTTGCTTATTATATGTCTTCTTCGCCTTGGCTCATCTCAGTACACAACTAACGACAGATCTGGGATCAGTGGAGTACAGCAGTTGCAGCCGACCATGGTTGTCTCACACATACAGAAAATGGATGGATTACAAAAAATGTATAAACTGCTTAAGTGTGTATGCGAATGTCTTTTACAATGATTCCTAAGCTAAGTGATTTTTAGCTAATTATTCACTTTGATCCACAGTCATTTTTTGTAAGGTATTTTACCTAGTGCAACTTTTGAATCATGTATACATGTATAATCATGTAATATAAAACCGAAGACGATCAGCTATGCTACCTGTAACATATTAAATTAACTCCTATGGACTAGTCGACAAGACCAAAATCTTTATTGTTCTTTAAATAGATGCTGTACAATTTACCTTAATATTTTTCACAGAAATCAAAAGTCTTAAGAAAACCTTTATATCAATTGTGCACATTTATATGTAAATAAAATATTAAAGCAGATTAAAATAAAATAAAAACCAAACAGGTACGTGTTAATCTAATATTTTAATCATCAAAAATTAATTTGCAGATTTAGTTGTTCGTATTTAACCACTGGTACTTCTGCTGTTTCCGTGGTATACTAGTTAATAATAAGAATTTCACACAACATAAATACTTAAAAGTGAAAGCTTTGAACTGATAACTTGTTATTTTTTTTCTTCTCAGCAAATAAGCAGTTTATGACTCAAATTGTATGAAGTCAATATCTAGGTTTTTGAAGTACAACAGGAGAGCCATTATGGCCCTAACCAATATATATTGCTCCCTACCAGGATTAAAATTTCATGTAAAAGGTATTCTCTTTTGAAGCTGGCAATAAAAGAATTAGATTGTAACTGAAATTCTTCAATGAGTAGCTCATAAATTTCTCATGTAATTTTCTGGCTAAAAAGCTATGTCACTTTATTGTAGAAGAAGGTGACTTTATTACAATATGAAAAGGGGGATATGTCTGTTTTAGGCTTTAGGAAGATAATCTACCCTGCAAGTGCCTCTTATCTGTGAGTAAACTTGGAGAGTTTTCACAGATAAGATGACATGTAAAAAAGCTCTGATGCACAAAGTCATATTCTGTGAAATACCCTTATCCTTCACTAAACATCTAAAAAATCAGTGTTTTAAGCACTGGAGCATACATTTTTCCAGACATAAACAAGAATGCAGACAAATTAATTTAGCTTGGCTACTGTTGATTGAGCAAGTTTAAGTAATCATTGTTCAGCTCTGTCATAGAATTACAATGCGTCTGGTCTGCCACTGACCTTTTCATGGTTTTTGGAGACAGATCTTTTTCCAGCTCTTTCACGGAAAGATTGTAAGAGTCAGAGTTGTATTCACTGTCATCATCATATTCGTGATCAAGCAGAGTTCTTGCCCATGTGCCCATATCATATGGTGGTAACATCCCTCCAAATTCCGAAGGTAGGATCTCTGGGTGAATAAGCTGGTGTAAGCTGTTAAGATTGTTGCCATGCATAAATATCTGTCAAGAAAAGCATATATCCAGTTTAGGATGACAGGAAATTCTCAGTACAGCACTGGTCATGAAACTCACTATGTGTTCATACTATTGAAATAATCACAAAGCTTAATTTATTGTGCAATAGGAGTCGCCTCTGGTGTCTTTCCAAAGCAAGGATTATATGTAGACAGCCAAAATTGGCAAAAATCATTATATTTAACAAAGAAATACTCCTTTGGTCAGGGACAGCTCTCTGATGCTATAGTGCCAAAAGTTCTCTGGCAGGCACTTGCTATTCCTGCATTAAAGCAGCCATAACACATGCACTTCAGGAACTAGTTGCCTAACTGAAGCTACGCCTGTCTGGGCCTGGCCAGTACTAGGATTGGAGACCATCTAGGAAAAGCTTGGATTGCTGCTGGAAGAGGTGTTGTTGAGGCCAGCAGGGGGCACTTACCTTATGGTTTGAATGTGGATCCCAATGCCCCAGTGCAGTGATGGAGACAATGTACTGTAAAAATGGAGTCATCCTATGGATGAGAAATAAAACCGAGGTCCTGACTCTCTGTGGTCATAAAGAGATCCCTGTGCATCCTTTGTTAAAGAGTAGGGTGTAACCCAATGTCCAGGCTAAATTACCCACCACGACTTGGTCATTCTGGCCCTGTAATCATCCCCTGTCTCTAATTGGCTATCTTTCTCACAACTTCACCACCTAATAGCTAATGTCTGGTGAGTGTACTGGTGTAAAAGTGACTGCCATCGCATCATCCAGGTGAATGCTACACATGGTGATTGAAGTGGCTCCCCACTCACTGAAGTGCTTTGTTTATTGAGAAAAGTGCTATATAAATATAAAGAATTATTATTATTATTAGTCCAAAATTCCCAAACCAGATGCTTGTTCCCTTTTTATGGCAGCAGAAACATATCTATCCAACTGTGCTTGGTGAGATTCCACTGTTACCACCTGTCATACTGGAATTTTTTGTGTGAGTAAGTTAGGAACCCATAAATGCTTGCCCCCTAACCTTCTGATACACTCTTACAAAGTTCCAGTGCCATTTCATCTCTCTAGATTCTTCTTATAGGGTGCCCTATATATGCAAGTCATGAAAGGTAAAGTTTGGTTGGCATCCCAGACAGAGACAGTGGGAGACTGCCTCCAAGGACCCGGTATTCCCCCAGTATGTAGCATCCCTTTGACTGAGCTCCCATTTGGACACACACAGGGACTCACTAGACTTGTAGTCTTGATGGGCAGCACTGCTAGGGTGCTTCTAGGAGGAGCTCTTGGAGAAGGAGCCCCCTTGTCCTGTAAAGGTTCTCTCTGACCCACGTGTGCTTCCAGCAGACAATACTAATGCACTTAATGTTGGCACTGGTCCCCTTTGAAACGATAATTCTCTACCACAGCTTTGGAAGTTGAACTGTACAAAGCTCATGTAAAGAGGAGCAGAGGATTTGCTAGAAGGGGCAATTATGGCATAGTACGTTAGATTTGTGAAGGAGATAAAATCAGAGTGTTGTGTGTAAAAGGTATTCGTGAAGCCTAAATTTATTTATGGCTGGAATGGTAAACATCTTTGAATTAGTGCAAAATGTAATCATGAATAAAAAATCTCAGTACGTAATATAAATACTACATAATAGTGAAAATGATTTTATGCAGTGCAATGTTTAGAAATGTAAAAAAGTAATTCAAAGAACTAGAGATCTGAACACTTTAGACACTTTAAATGTGAATCTGCTACATTAACACTGACTGATAAAAATTGGTGTTATTCATTTTAACACTTTCTACTTACCCTTTTTCTAGTCTTCTCCTTCAAAAATGGCCTTATGACTGTGTAGAGAGCATGAATGTACCACGGCTGATTCACAAAATGAATTCCTCCAAACCGGGCAGGAAAACTATCCTGGGGAAGAGAAAAACCAAATAATACTTTTCAGCAAAAGATTTCAAAAGAAATGAAAATTTTCAAATATTGACAAAAAAACCTTTAACCCACGTATGTTGCGAGGACGAGACAAAACCTTTTATACTGCTGGAATCCAGGCACTTCCATGCAGGTGGCACAAGTGCATTGAGAGGGGTGGAGACTACATTGAGAAATGACGTTATCAGTTTTGTTAAAGTTCATTCCATTTTCTGATGAATCCAATTTTCTAACTTTAGCTTGACTCCCCCTCGTTTTAAACTCTTAAATTGATGTTTATTATAAATATCATGTAACTACAGAAAAATCACAGAATGCAACAGTAAATGAATACATGAATTGAACTTGTAAAAAACAGCATCATTCATTACACAAACACCATGACTTTCATTTAACTGCACTGAAGGAGGAAAAAAGAGAAATCCCTCTTAAACTTCAAACCATATTCTGCAGAACTAAGTGGGGACCAATGCCTATTATCCAAGACCCAAATCCAATACCATTGTTATTCTAACCTGGTTAGCCATTTCAGAATTGTTGGGAAGATGGTGGCCGTCCTGGCAGCATTTGGCGCAGAGCAAAATCCAACCTTGGATTGGGACCAGTTAAATAAAGACATGTTCCTTAGATAAACACATACTGAAAAGGAATCCAGCTCTTGCTCATCGACAAAAAAACTGCAAAAAGGACAGTCTCTGTGATAAGACCCCCTATAGCTAAGCTGCCACCAGTGGCGTACAGTATCCTAAATACCAGGTGGCACTTTTAAGTATAACTGGTACCACAGCAATGTGTTATTATCTGACAGTTTCTGTATTGTGAACATATAATAAAAAGAGCAATAAAAAGAAACAATAATCCCATTCACATTTCAGAATTACACTGTGACACATTTTTTGTTTTGTAATTTTGTTCAAACACTAGTCTTCTTAAAATGTCATAATACTTATCATTTTCATTGTGTGTTAAGAAAACATAATATAGAAATCTAAATCAAGCATCTTGGAAAAGCTAAAAGCAACTCAACCAAAATCAGAAATTGAGTTTATATCCGAACGTGGTGTTAGATAAATTATGATCAAATAATAAATACTAGAGTTATTCCTTTAATTATATTCTCCTTACTGCAAACGGTTTCATTTGTTTTTAACATGAGAGACAATAACATTTTTTCTCAGAATTAATCTAAATAATGCTCAAATGATTTTTTTTAAACTGGAAAACAGCACACATGACTGTGCATATTCTAAGCTAATTTTATATTGCAAAATGTGGAATGAATTGCCCATTAAGTGTCTTCTTAATTTGAACAGAATATAAGTTCCACATACTTACTTAGATAATGGTTTTATCTTTTACTACCTGTAGGCTAACATGAAATAGAACTTTCCCAGTTACTTCTGTAAAAACAGAATGTTAATTTATCTTGTTAGGAAATAGTCTTTCTACTAGAAACATGAGCTGTTAGAGTAGCTTGCTAACAGAATAATGGTAAATGGTTTCCTAACTGTTGTTTGAACATATGAAGGTGTGTGCTGACCCTTGTCCTATAAGAACTTAAAGAAAAGATACTTAAGCCTTAAACATTTTCTACATGAACTTTCCTTTTCTTTGTGATGTTAATTTTTCTGTTTATTTATGTATAAACTGTTTTGCTTTGCATTTTACTAAAACGTTTTTAATACAAAGATATTTGGACAGTGGAATTATTTGCATATGACTCACACTAATGCTTGAACCATTCTATGAAGTAAGCTGAAGCTGTATAATTATGACAACTTTAGACACATGCAGCTGCAATAAGAAATAAAGTAATGCTTTGAAAATATGCATTAGAATAATATTATCACATAATATGGTTATGTTGTTGTTTCACTGCTACATCAAAGTGAAACAGATTTCTTTAAAGAAGTTCCATCTATCCATTTATTGAACACATTTAATCTAGTTCTATGCCCAGAAGGAGCCACATCCTGTCCCCTTAGCATTGGGTGGCAAATGACAGGCATCAATTTCAGTTTGGGTACTAATATGATCTTACATTTAACCAGCATGAAATAAGAAATTGATCTTTTAACTCTTACATGTTATTAACATATTGCTCGTATTGAGACTTACCTTGCTAAACACAGATATTTTTGAAAAAGTCATTTTCATTTAATTTCTGTCCACAATAGTGTTTTGAGATTGCCATAGACAGAGGCAGCCTTAGAGGTGTGCAGGGCCTATGGCTGACCAACCCCACGCAGGGCCGGTTATGTCAAACGCTGTTACCTGTATATGTGGTGCGAGCTCGGGTCTGAACACCATCAGGCTAACACTAGCAGTTTGTCCAAACACATGTTTATTGTACATTAATAAAGTCCCACACAACACACAGTGCCCCCAGCACCAATCACCCTCTCCACGGGTCTCTCCTCCAAATGTCCATGGGCCGCCTTTCCTCTCCTCCCGGGAGCTTCGTCCTGCTCCCGCTCCCGACTCTAGCTCCCTGATTGTAGGGAGGCAGCCCCTTTTATTCTCCAGGTGCCTGATGACACTCTTCCGGCACCACTTCCTGGTGTGGCAGAAGT
Organism: Erpetoichthys calabaricus; assembly: GCF_900747795.2. Taxonomy (NCBI): domain Eukaryota; kingdom Metazoa; phylum Chordata; class Cladistia; order Polypteriformes; family Polypteridae; genus Erpetoichthys; species Erpetoichthys calabaricus. Next base: position 99,468,032 of record NC_041396.2, on the reverse strand, counting down.
GCTGCCCTTGCACCCAGAAGCACTCCAGGAGTCCCTGGAAGGATCTTCCTCCATCTTCCCAGGTGTGGCGAAGGCGACCCCTGGTGGTGGCCATGGGCCCCAATGGGCTTGAGCCTCCTTGCTCCTTTCCCGTGGTCTCCTCAAGCTCCAGAGTGGTTGCCCCCTTGTGGCCCGAGGGATGTATTAGCCACCTCCCGGTCCTTCCAGGTGTCCCGGCTGGGTCTGTCCCCCAGCCTCCCGTGACAGTGGACTATATAAACTTGCATGTGAATTTAATAAAAATAATGTTAACATACACCAGATTTTCTCATTACTGTATTCAGCTACATTTTTGCAAGATAACATGCAGCCTTTATCAAAATATAACAATATAATCTATTAAAAAAGTGCGCCACAATCTCTTCCACTCATGTGGTCGACAGCGATACGGCTAAACCAGTAATAAAACGTTGCTGTGCTTTCCACTTCCAAACACTTCCTGCACTGTTTCAAATAGGCCTACTGTAGCAAACTAAACCAAAGACTTGACTAAGAAACGATGGTAGGCTCTCCAGACACGAATGAGTCATAAGCGACAAGCCATCAGTTGTTCCCAAGTCAAAACAGCAGTCAACCCAGTGACTAATGGGTTATACCTATTTTAGGAAGGGATTATACTAGCGACCCTTTACGGGCGATGAAGGTGGACTATGGAATGTTTTTAAAGACGTACATGTATGGAATGTGACCTTGAAGAGGGATTTTAAAAGGGTTCCTCTTAGAAGCATCTCAAATATATATATACTGGAGAATATAACTTGACAAATCTTCTTGAATGGGACACACAGACCTCAAAAGCGGGGCCCCCTTAGGTGCGGGGCCTTGGACAGTCATCCCCACTTGCCACCCCCAAACGCTGCTCGTAGCCACCGAAACACCAAAAGTGCACACATTTTTCCAATCAAACATGCAGGATTTGTTAGCCAACAGCAATGTCTATTTATGGAACAAATGCAATGTAAATTCCAAAAGGAAAACAAAAAGCACCTGAAGAAAACACTAAACTAGATTTCTCTGTCTGGACAGTCAATGGTCACCCGATTTTAAAGGTTACAAAGGAGTATAAGGTAGCCAAAACCATGAAAAGAATAGAGTAAGAGTCCAGCCAGAAGGAACATGGTGAAATGTCAAGGTGCAGTTGATGTGAGATCACAAAGGGCATTACCACAGCAACACTAAAGCCAGTGCTCGATCAGCATTTTTGAAAAGCTCTATTTTCCCAACCCACAATGCTACACAAGAACAGGCATTTTCAAATTTAATTTAATTCAAAAACATTTTTAAAAAGATTTATTTTCAGTGTTTCAGTCAACACCCTTTCAATGTGGATGGAAGACCAAAATGAATAAAAAAAAACAATCATTTTCAGATTTTCCCATGTAAGTGTTGAGTAAGCCTGAGTAGCATAGTAGTGCAGATGTTAATGCAGCAACTTCACTGCCCCTCAATCAATAGCTCAAATATCAGTCTAGGCAGTGTAGGCATGGAGTCTGCACATTCTCCCTGTGTCTGGGTCCATTTTTCTTTGGGGTCTCTCAACTTGTGTCCTGTTCAGTGGTCTCTCACCTTGTGCTCACTACCGCTACAATGTTGAACTATTCAAGTGAATTAGAGGATGGAAGTGTTGATCATTTTTACTGAGTTACTTATGTTGAACAAACACTATGTGTTTAACCACGTCGGAAATCACTTAGCCCTTTATGGTCAACCTAATAAGAGTCATATTAAAAAAAAAAAAAAATGTGCATTGAAAAAAAGGGTTAAAACAGTGTTGCTTGAAAATACAGTTTCTTTTATATATGTGTGTTTTCACTAGTTAAGCTTTTAAAAGTAAATCTAAGAATCTATTCAAGACTGAAGTAAAGGAGAACTTCAAAATCACCATTTATTTTATAAATACCCAGTTTCTTTTCTTTTTGGCCTTGGAATCCCTAGCCTAGATATTTATTTTCTCCAGGATCCATGCTAATATTGATTCTTCGTTTTACTCTCCTCCCTGGTTAATTGACCATGGTGTATATTTTCAAATTAGGTACTGATGTTTGCCACTATAAACATCAGAAGATTTTTTTTTTTAAAGCTATTTGTTTTTCTTGTCATATGTAAAGCACAATGAGCTTTACTTTTGCATGAAAAAGTGCTAAATAAATACCATTTGATGCAGCTAACTTAATTAAACTTTATTTTTTAATCTGGTCTATACACTAAATGCAGTATATTGTATGTATAGAAATACACCAAATACACAAATACTGTAGTAGTAAATATTTACATTTTTAAGTACTACTAGGGGGCTTTGCACCCTGCTCGCTTTGCTCAACCAACCCCCTGGTCAGCGCTATGCGCTAGCCACTTTGCGGTTCTACCGCTTGCGTATGGGGGTGTTAATGTACAATTTAAACATATTTTAATTTTCATGTGAAGTGTTACATTTGCATCCACGTGACGTATAACTGCCCGTGATTGCATTTTGTTTCTATCTCTCTATTAAATAAAATGACTTTTTCGAATGTTTGGCTCTGAGATTTGTCTTTGCAAAAGCTATTCTAACGAGAAACTGTTAACGTTTTAATACGAATGGCATATCAAGATCTCCTTTGGTGTCTAATGTTATCTGCTGGAGATGTACTACTTTACCTTTCTTGGATACATCCTTCTTTCTACAGTAATTCGTTAGGTGGAAGACCGGATGGTGTAAACGGTTGTTGATATTCTTTGTGATATTGTAAGTTGTTATTTTCATCTTCCGCATGATCACCACCCACTGTTTCAGCATAGTCTATTGATACGTGTTTAACCATTTTGCCGTGCTACCGATCAACATTTTTGGTGTAAATTTGTTTAACTTCCTCGTTTCTAGGTGCTAGGATTGCCCATGTACTCATTTCTTCTGTTGAAAACCCTTTGTGATGAAATTATTCAATAAGATTTGGACATAATACGTCTTCTTTAATTGGAAACTTAAATTGAGGAAAACGTTAAAATTTATAAGAGCTGAGAACGCAAGAAGTGTGTCTGACAAAAGCATTCACAAGACTGAGAGGTATTTTTAACAAGATTGAATTATACTGTACTAGCCGTCCCCCATGGCTCTGCCTGTGTAATAGTGAAATAGAACAGTGATGAGGTCCCCGCCTGGCTCCCTACTACTGGCATCACGCTTCCTCCTCCCCTCAGCCCGCAGTCTCTGTCTTGGATTACAGCAAATATATCGCTCCTGCAAGCGAACTATGATTCTTAGTGCGATTAGAGAAGCTGCAAAATAAAATGGAATGTTCAAGCAAGTTATAGAAAAAACCTGTTCCAAATTTGTTAAGTAGTTCTCTCGTTTACAAGTTAAGCGGAGGTAAGGTACACGCCCCTAGGCTGGTGCGTGAGTGCGGAGGTTCTCGCCCCCTTCCTCTCGGCCCACTGCATGTCGCTCAGATTTGTGCAAATTAATCAGTACCGCAAGCAAACTATGATACATTATGCAATGAGAGAAGTCACAAAATCAACAGTATGTTCAAGCAAATTATAGAAAAAAAAAACAATCTAAATTCGTTAAGTCATTCTTTTGTGAAAAGCGGACAGACAGACGACAGACAGACATTGGATTTTATATATATAGAGATGTGCAAAACCACAATTATATTGACATTTCATTTTCTTTAAAAAATTCCAAAAATGTTTAATCTAGCATTTTTAACATAGAGATTTTTATTTGTTTATCTGAAGCTGAAAAGGTTAAAAAATAGCGTGTAGCAAATAACGGTATAGGATGACCTATGAGGAAGAGACTGCTTCTCCTGTCCTTTTCTGCCTCTCCTCATTCAAGGCATGTCAAGATGCACACGCAGAATCAGTCATGCAGTGAGAGAACATGTGTACCAGAGCTGTTCTGATATGGCAGAAAAAAAATGGAGTATTATCTGGTGCTGCTCTATTTCACATTTCAGTGATGATGCAAAATTTGTTATGCGCCAAAAGTCTTTATAATATTGTAGCAATAGCAACAAACCAGCTGAAGCACATGGAAATTAGCCACTTAAATAAGCATGATGAGTTAGTAGGCGATCAGAGGAGGGGAATGACGGCATGCAGGCAAATTGTCCCATATCTGGCATCAGTGTGAGATTGAGTTTTCTAATTTAAGCATTTCAGAGAGGCAGGAATAATGCAGGTATGCTATAATATTATCCTATTTTTATTAAGTGAATAGAAAGCAGGAAATAATGGTTATAAGAGTATGACATTAAAGATGTAGATTGAATAATAGGAGAATAAATAATTATAGGTTCGTGTAGTAGATTAGATTCATTTTAATAGAAATGTTCATGCATATCTTGCATTATGTCTTTTGTGGAGAAACTGACTTACATTTCTCAGTATTTCTAAAACCTACTACAGTATATATCTCTGATCTTTTGTGCCAAGAGCAAATCAAGAGAGTAATGCTTCATGTTGCTGATTGCTTAATTGTTAACTTGCTTGTTGCTTTCCTCCTATGTGTTTCTTATGTTTAATATGCTTTGGTTGCACCCTCTTACTTAGTATTGTGATCATCTTGCTAACCTGACTCCCTGTTATGAGCCTGGCAGGACTCGCAGCTGTGGCAGTGATTGGAATACCTGGGTAACATATTAAGTCAAGATGTAGACTTGGCCTCTTTAAAATTGTGTTTCCTGTCATCACTTCAGTTTCCATGGCTACCTGTGTTTGTGAATAATAATGTTTTGAAGCACTATAATATGACAGAAGTCATATTTTTTCCAAAAAAGATTTAATTCTAGTTGTGTATTGTTATCAATTTATACAACCTCATTGAAAGCATATGGGTTAAAGGTGATTTAATACTTGTTGACAGTGACAGGCTTTAGAGAGTCACAGCTCCCTTCCATTTCATGAAGGATTTGGAACTGCATCGCCCAGAATGTACCCCTGAAGGATGAACACTAGTGAAAGGAGGCTTGCCCTACCCAAAGAAGTCCAAGAGGTGATAAAACAGCTGTCCCTCGTGGCCACAAGAGCAACACAGAAGCAGACTACAAGAGACAAATGGCAATTCCCTGAAGAAATGACAGAAGCCTGCTTGAGAAGCTTCTCCAGGCGTTCTGGTGGGAGAAAAAGGTTGATCTCTTAAGCAAAACACTAATAAAAGACTGACAAAAGTGGCAAAAAATTAAACATACCAGCAAAACTTCTATTAAAATATGGACCAACTGGTATATAGACAGACAGTACACTATATTTGAAGCATACTGAAAAACCTAAATGTGGGATAATTTGTATATAATACCATTAAGTGTTAAGGGGTAATGTAGGCTGCAGGAGGAGGAATGCTGGAGGGGAACCGAAAGAGGGGAAGGGAGGAAGTGCATTTTGCTGTAAGATGGTGTTTTTATTAAATAAAAGTTATCGAGTTCTCACAGCAGAGTCAAACTCATTTGTAAAACACGACACTAAACCGGTCCCACTACCCCTGTAATTTCTGGTCTACAAATGCATACATCTGCTTCCCAGGAGACCAAAGAGAAAATGAATTTAAGAAGGTAAAGACAGACAACCAGGTTCATTCTTCAGAGCAATGTTACCACTGATTAATAATTGTGTGACCCTCAGGGAGTGAATTTGAATTCTAACTTGAGGAAAGTGGGCATAGCAAACAATGTACTGTGCCAAAATGTATTTGGAATATACAGTATGAAGAACTTCAAACAGACCATGTGAATTCTATGCTCAACTCTATACTTTTTAAAGATTCCTAAAGCAGGCAGTGCCTCCACAAAGACACTTGCACTTAATAAGGGTTTTAAAAGGTTTGATTACTTTTGGAATTTAAATAATGAAGATTTTTTCCCCTATAGGCTCTGAGGATTTTGTACATGTTTATTTGTGACATTCAAATAAAAGGTTTTTTTCTTTTTGTCAAATGGGGGATTCAGAATGTATTTTCATACAGTTCCTCCTTTTATAATACCACAGGATGACTTAAATGATTGACAGAAAATGTAAAAAGAAAAACTCGACAATATCAAATTCACCTTCTTCATATGACTAACAAATTAGTTTAATCAACATAGCAGGAGTATAAAGCAGCTGTTTACAGAATTCATTAAAAAATTAAATGTTGTGGAGACATGTAGGGATCCTGGCAAAGCCACCAGATGGTAGCCAGATAAAGCCATCTAATAATGCTTGGTGGAACCTCATTCCAAAGGTCCATAAAACAAGGTAGACTGTAAAAATCTGTGGTCTGGAAATCTATTAAAATGGACAGTAGCACTCAAAATATTTTGCTGTTCCTTAGCAAAAGGATTTCACAGCTCTGACCAGAACATTTACACCAAGCACTCAAGACACACTGGAATCAAAAGGAAGAATGGTATCTTCTAGCCATAAACACCTTCAAAATCACTGACTTAGGTACACTGCCTATAAAAAGTATGTACCACATAAAATTCAAAGTAATTGATCACTTAACTCTCTTTAAGCCAATATTTAGTAGATGTGCTTTTGGCAGCCATGCCAGCCTTTAGTCTATGTGCTCAGGTCTCTATATCAGTTTTCACATCAGGGCACTATTATTTTCCCCATTCTTCTTTGCAAAACTATTCAATCTCCTTCAGGCTACATGGAAATCATGAGTGAACAGCCTTTTTCAAATCCAACCACAAATTCTCAATTGGATTGAGATCTGGACTCTGACTCAACTTCCCAAAGACATTACATTTTTAAGTCATTACTGTGTAGCTTTGGCTTTCTGCTTGGAGTTGTTGTGATGCAGTAAAACAAATCTTCTCCCAAGGTGCATATTTCTTGCAGACCAGCTAAGGTTTTCCTCTAGGGTTTCCCTGTATTTTGCTGCATTCATTTTACAGTTGTGCCAGATGGCTGGTGACCCTACCCAAGGTGTGTCATATTAAATTAGGTGAATACAGTACTTACGTGATCAGTTAATTTAGTATTTAATATCTGTAAATTATTTAGACCACTTTGCAGAGATCTGTTTTCACTTTGATGTTCTTCATTTTCTGTTGATCAGTGTCCAAAAAAGCAAAATTAAACCCTCTGTGATTCAATGTTGTACAACAATAAAATGGGAAAACTTCCAAGTGGGTGAATACTTTTTCTAGGCACTATATGCTAATAAATGACAAAATTTGTCGATAATACAATAACAATGCAAAATACTTTACATAGACGTAATCACCACTTTTTTTTTTCCACAGTGCCCATCTAATTACTTCACTCTAAAAAAACTACATTGCCTTGGGTCAAATTTGGAGAATGCTTTCTCAGCACAAAACAGAATCATCAACAGGGAATCTCAAATCAAAACAGTACCGTTACTGCATTAGTCAAGTGACAAGTCATTCATAACCAAGCCAATGACAGTACTGTAGGATTTTATTTCTATTGCAGACCAAGCTTCTATATGTTCATCTATTTGTGTCCATGTCCAGGTTTTTATAGTTTGTACTGTATGTTTGCTGCCTAGTAATAAAATTGAAAGTTAGGTAGAGCCATGCCACCTTCTGCCTTTGGCCTTTGTAGGGTCACTCTTTGGATACGTGGATGTTTTGAATTCCAAATAAATGTGGTTATGGTTGAATCTAATTTCTTAAAAAATTATTTATTGATGTATATTGGAATGTTTTGAAATAAGAAGAGAAGCGTAGGGAGAATATTCATCTTAACAATGTTAATTCTTCCAGCTAAAGTGAGATTGAGCATCTATGCAAGTCTTGCTTAATTTTTTCCATACAAATGGCAAAATTTTGTTAATAAAGAGCTTTAGGTTTATTTGTGATGTTTACCCCTAGATATTTAAACTGATCTGCAATAATAAAAGGGAAGGTGTCCAATCTAATATTGTGTGCTTGAGAATTCACTGTAAAGAGCATACTTATATTCAAATTAATTCTGAGATCAGAATTCTTTTGAAATTCTGTTAGTGCTGTTAGGACTGCAAACACAGTAATTTTGTGGGTCTGATATATACAGTACCATATCATCTGCATATAGATAAATTTTCTGTTCAAGTCCTTCTCTGATAATCCTGTTTATCTCATAAGCATTTCGACAGTGAACTGCCAGTGGCTCAATGGCGATTGCAAAAAGCAGTGGTGACAAGGGGCATCCTTGTCTGGTACCACGTTCTAGTTTAAAGTAGTCTGAATTAATGTTGTTAATACAAACTGAAGCTTCTGGATTGGTATACAGTAGTTTGATCCATGCACAAATGTTCGGGCCAAATCCACATTTCTCCAATGTAGTGAAAAGGTAGTTCAATCATATCAACTGCAACTTTTTCTGCATCCAAGAATAATAATATCTCTGGGATGTTTGACTTTGCGGGTGAATATATTACATTAAACAGGCGTCGAACATTGGACGCTAAGTGTCGGCCTTTAATAAATCCAGTTTGATCTTCTGATATTATCGAAGGCAGCACTTTCTCCATTCTTCTAGCTAGGACTTTGGAGTGTATCGTAACATCATTATTCAGAAGTGAAATTGATCTGTATGATGCACATTGTAATATGTCCTTATTTTGTTTAGGAAAGACGATGATTAATGCTTGGTGAAAAGTTTGAGGTAGAATTTTATTGTCTCTAGCTTCTGTGAATGTTGTTAATAAAAGGGGAGCTAGCTGAGTGGAGAACTTCTTATAAAATTTGGCAGGGTAGCCATCGGGGCCTGCTGGTTTCCCACTCTGAAGTGACTTTATAGCATCTAGTAATTCTGATAGTGCCAACGGTTTATCCAATTCCTCTGCACTAAAAGTATCTATTTGTGGTATCTGTAATGCATCCAGAAATGCATTAGATTGTGTCTAATCACAAACTCAGTAGAATATAAGGATTTATAGTAGTCTCTAAATGTGTGCATTATATTTTTATGGTCAATGATTTTGTCTCCATTTGTGTTGGTGATTGCTGGGATTTTTGCGACCTTCTTGCTTGTTGATTTGTTGAGCTAAGAGCTTATTAGCTTTCTCTCCATATTCATAGTAATGATGTCTTGATTTAAAAATAAGTTGTTCAGTTTCTTTAGTTGTCAAGAGGTACAGTTCTGAATGCAGAGCCTGCCTTTTCCTATGAAGAGTCTCACTTGGACACCTGGCATGTTCTTCATCTATTCTAGTAATTTCGCCATTTAGCTAAATAAATCATTCTAACAGTGAAACTCTAAAATATTCTTGGAGAGAGGATCTTAGCAACTGGTTTTTCTGACTTCTCTCAATATGTTTTTGCTGAAGATATGTGGAAAATACTGCAGTTTGTTGTATTTGTCTTTTTTCTGCTTAACCTACAACCAAATAAGTCCTCCCTGTGCCATTTTCTTGACTACTAATATCTTCCAAGAATGTCCTTCATAAACTCAATAACAATTATTATCGACTGCAATAGTTTCCATTTTTAATTTGGTCTGATGAGGAGTAAAAAGAGTAGAAATTCAAAACAGAGAAGATTTGCTTAATGGTATTGCATCAGAATTTTTTATTATATTGATTTTTTTCAGGATTTCACTTCAAAAGTTTAAAAACATCCATGTTCATTTTGTTTGTGCTAAAACCAACCTCATTTCATCTTTTGCTGAATGACTAAACAACTTACAGTATCTGTTGAAAGTTGAAAAACATCTCTGCAGTGAGTTATTTCAGAATTTTTTCCAGAATTTTCTATAGCTAAGTTTCCATCCAGTTTTTTGCGACGTTTTGTTATCGACAAACAGAATATACGTAAAAAAAATGTGCGAAATTTGCTGTCTCCAGCCTGTTTCCATCAAACTGGCTTTTTATCGATAAAATGGTGTGCGTGATGACGTCATCCCCCCCCAAAACGAACTGTCACATAACTTTTGTTGTATCGCGAAAAAAATCTGCCCTTGAGCCGTTTCCATACATAATTTTGTGTATGTCGCAAATTATCTACCTTTTGTTTTCCACGTTACACCCCCTCCACTAAACAAAGAAATGGAGAGATTATTCAGACAGTTTTTTGAAATTTGCCAGCTTACTGTTATTTCAGTTTCACAAATAATTGGAATTGTACATAATATCCGAAGACGACAGCAGAATGAAGCAGTTGCTTGTCTGAATAGCCCTAGAGCTCGAAGAAAGTACCAGTGCGACGAAACCCATGGGTATGGGAGAGACGACGGAATAAGACCTTCTGGGAGGAGGTGGTGGAGAGACACTTAACAGAAAATCTCTGGCTGCAACATTTTATAATGACACGGCCGACGTTTGACATGTTGTGTGGATTCATCAATCCTGATGTTGCACCCATCACAGGTTGCCACCGACCACCAGTTCCAACCCAAAAGCGGATTGCCATCGCCCTTTACAAGCTGGCAACCTGTGCCGAGTATAGAGAAGTTGGAGAAACTTTCGTGGTTAGTAAAACTACCGTCCATCGATGTGTATATGCTGTGTGCACCGCTATTAAAGAAAAATTAATGCGGCGTTATATCAGACTTCCGACTGTAGCGGAGGCCAATGAAATTGCATACCGCAATTCCTTGGTGCATCTTGTGCCACAGATTTACGGTGCGCTGGATGGCACGCATGTGCCTATTCTTCCCCCGACGGAAGACTACCGCGATTACATTAATCGCAAAGGGTGGCCATCTATTGTTCTCCAGGCCCTTGTTGATGACAGGTGCATGATACGAGACATTTGCGTTGGCACTCCTGGAAGTGCCCATGATGCAGCTGTGTTTGCAGCATCGGATCTGTAAAGGTGAGCCTACCTTTCAACATCCCTTCACAGTGCGATAACAACTGAATTAACCTGCTTCCCTTAAGGTTTTTAATTAAAACTGAAATTTGAATTAATACAAAATAATGACGTTTAATCAAAAAAAAAAACTCTCTTCATCAGACCATGCGAGCCGCTCCGCCATTCTCGTTTTGATTGCACGTGATGAAAATGTGACACATTTATTTGCGTTAAAGCCCTTTTTTCCGACAAAAACTGTTTCCAATGTAGTTTTTGCGACATCTGAAGTATCGACATGGAATTTATGCGCTAAAGTTAAACGGAAAAATATTATGTCGACACGTACAACATTTTATCGATAATTAGCTTTTCCATCAGCTATATCGGTAAAAAATTTGAAGCGCTAAATATTTTTTCGCAAAAACTCCTTGGATGGAAACCTGGCTTATGGTGTTTAATCTACATCCAGCACAAGTAATCTTAATGGTTCAATTATTTTGTTGTGCTAAACTCTCTCTAAACTCCTTTGGCTCATATTAACCACAGAATAATGAGCAGTTGCCATCATTGTGACAACTTCTTTAGTGACAGTCAAACTAACAACTACTGTTCCAATAAGTTACAAAAGACAAGTCAGTAGAATTGTTTTTGTCTAGCTTACATGAAGTTTCAAATTTTTTCATGTCTCTCAGTCTTTTTCACAAACCAAAGATGGGCAAGCTACTGGATGAATCAAGTGGAGCATCCAGATCAGCTGAAACATTTGGTGATTCTTTTTTTTTTATCAAAAGGCAACACATTTGTCATATCAGACACCAAGCCATGATATTAAGGGTCAGTCATGAGAACTAACATGTTGCAAACAAACATTTATTGCAGTTGTCATGCATGCAGCTGAAAAAAACACCTTGTTTAAATATTTTCTTTCAGACAACCAACCTATGCTCAGAACTTCCTACACCCCATCAGATACATTATTTGACAATCTAATCTAATCTAATCTAATCTGATCTAACCTAATCTAATCGGGGGTTCATCTAAAAGTTAAGTTTTTATGAGAACATAATGCAAGCCTTTAATGACAAGTGGTGGTAGTGGGTGTTTTATCTTTGAATAAACCAAAAAAACAGACTGGTCAAATGGAGCACATACTACCAGTTCTGACAGACATGAACGCTGACTGGACACAGCATACAGCCTGATTGGATAACCCTTCGTCTTCACATCCTTATTTAGAATGTGTTGTAATACTGAATGACATGTGAGTCATTCAATGACCAGAAGGTCATTCAGTTTTTCAGTATCAATTACAGGACTGAATAAGAAAGTATTGTAGTAGTTAAAATATCCCTTGATTAAACCCAGTGAGTTTAACTGAACAAAGGCAAACCAGTCAGTGAATTACAATAACAAAGCAGTTGGTAGGAGGCTATGTTATGTTTATGTTTATGAAAACTGGAGGCAGGAAAAATTCTTTCCAACCAAGAAAATACAATATCTGGGCATGAAGTATTGCTCTGTACCTAATCAGTTTTTTTTATCGTTAGTGTCTACATATCCCAAGAGCATATGAATGGAGAAACTTATCCTAAATAGGCAGTAAAAACAGCAGCAGCACTATTTCCCAGGTGAGGACTGCTGTAGCATCACACTGAGCTGGACTGACCAAGCTTTCCTATTTCCTGCAACTTCATCTTGCCCTTATTAGAGGAACTATATAAGAAGGACAGAGCACTTTCTTAGAAGAATGCATTCCTTTAATATGGGAAGTGACATCCTTCACATTTTCTACAACTCTTTAATACCAGTGCAATCTTTTACACAGTGGTATCCTGGGCTATTAACATGACTTCAAGAGAGGCCCACCGAAAGCTAATTAAAAGGGCAAGCTCAGTTATAGGAAATGCCCTGGGCCACCTGGAGGTAGTAGCAAAGGAGAAAATGAAAACAAAATTGTGTGCCATTATGGGCAATGCTGTACATCTTCTCTATGACATACTAACACTAAGGACATTCAGCCAAGAAACCATTCAGCAAAAGTGTGTCAAGAAACGCCACTGGAACTACTTTATACCAACTGCAATACATTTGCATAATACCTCACAATTACTGGGTCTTCCAAGTCAGAAGTTTCACTTCTTTTTAAATTTTCTTTATTTTTAGTCACTCTGGTATGTGTTCAGACCATACTGTGGGGTATATATATATATTTATTTATTATCTAGCCCTTCCCCGTGGCTCCGCCTGAGTAGTAGTGAAGCAGTACAAACTTTAAAAATCAATAACCAAAACAACAACAACAACAACAACATTTATTTATATAGCACATTTTCATACAAAAAGTAGCTCAAAGTGCTTTACATAATGAAGAAAAGAAAAATAAAAGACAAAGTAAGAAATTAAAATAAGATAAAAGGGTATCGCTAGCTAAGCAGTGGCAAGTTACGCTCCAAAATGCAGAGGTAGACCAACTCCCCACTCCTGACATCACGTTTTCCCCTCCCCTCGGCCTGCAGTCTGTCTCGGATTAACGCAAATATATCGCTCCTGTAAGCAAACTATGATTCTTAGTGCGATGAGAGAAGTTGCAAGATCAACCAGAATGTTCAAGCAAATTCTAGAAAAAAAAGGCAGATCTAAATCCGTTAAGTAGTTCTCTCATTCACTAGCTAAATGGATGTAAGATATGCCATGAGGCTGATGCATGAGTGAGGGGGACCCTTCCCCTTGGCCCGCTGTGTCTCTCGGATTCACGCAAATAAATCGGTACCACAAGAGAACTATGATACTTAGCGTGATGAGAGAGGTCGCAAATCAACCGCAATGTTGAAACAAATTCTAGGAAAAAAAGATCTAAATCCGTTAAGTAGTTCTCTCGTGAAAAGCGTTACAGACATACAGACAGATGACAGACAAAGGTTGGATTTTATATATATATATACAGATTTATTTAAAGAGCTTCTGTAAAAAGCCAAATTTCCCCCTGGGTACAAATAAAGTTCTATCTATCTATCTACTAAGTAGATACTTTAATATCTACTAAGCAATGCCCAGCAGTTCTTAGGAAAGTTAAGAGATATAACCCTCCAGCATATCAATGGTCTGGCCTTGGGTTTTCTACCAGTTAGCCACTGGAAGACACCAAACGGAAATCACCTCAGCTGGCCCCATTTGATCCAGAGAAGCATCAGTATTACTCCAGTGTCTTCCTGTATTGCCCAGCTCCTCATCTTGTCCTCATGCTATCACTGAAAATGAATCTTTAAAAATGAAGATATTCTTTTCCTTTTTTGAGATAAAATCTGGGTCAGAGTATCTGTGCTGTTTGGTATAATTTATGCCAGCCTCCCTGCTGGGAGTGAGAGACTTAACATGTGAATCACCTACCACCTAAGGTGGTGGAATGAGAGATAGATTAAGAGTCTTTGCATCATATTTTCTACTGCAGCAATAAAAATATTGCTTTATTTGGACTGTTTTCTCCATTCAGACATGCACTGAGATTCTTATTGTAAGAGGCTAGTCATTGTTTCTTGCACTGTCATCAACCAATGACCACATGAAAAAAGCAATTATAGGTCATTGATGAGTGTCACTTTCTACAAAGCCTTCATGCTGACCAAGATTTATTACAGTATTTGTAGTTCTTAAGATGTTAAATATTCCATCCATCCATTATCCAACAGGGTCACGGGGGTCTGTTGGACCCAATCACAGCCAACACAGGGCGCAAGGCAGGAAACAAACCCCGAGCAGGGCACCAGCCCACTGCAGGGCACGCACACACACACGCACACACTAGGGACAATTTAGAAATGCCAATACACCTAATCTGCATGTCTTTGGACTGTGGGAGGAAACCGGAGTACCCGAAGGAAACCCACGTAGACACGGGGAGAACATGGAGGGAAGCGAACCTGGGCCTCCTAACTGTGAGGCAGCAGCACTACCCACTGCGCCACCGTGCATGTTAAATATTGTTATATAACATTAATGTGATAAAAACATCTGAAACAAAAAGTTTAATACAAGAAGAAACTGGACTCACAATCATACATTAAAATTAGAAATAAAATTTACTTTCCAGAATATTGCTTTCCAATTAATATATAAAGTACTGCTTTTGCAATGGCACACTCCCACTAAATTATATTCTGGATTGAGTAAATAGGATATGCTGGAGCAACCTTAGTGTAAATACAGTTTACTCAAAATGAATAGTATGGTTTTGTTTAACAGACACCCTCTGTTAATACTTTTCTAATAATTATATTTTGTGCTCATGCCAAGGACTTTATAGATTTCAAGCTACCAACTGTAAAGAGGAAGAGCAAAAAAACTATAACAATAAACTGCAAGTAAATTTAAACCAAATTCCAAGATGATAATTATTTTACTACATGGGAAAATTCAAACGAAAATATCTCAGGTGCAATGTAACAATGGTGTATAGATTTTTCTGCACAGAGATGAAATTAGCAAGTTATAAGGGCCAAAGAAGAAAGAAGACCAGGAAAAGAAATCTTAATCTTAGAACAAGCAGGGATCACAACCAGGTATTAAATAACTGTGTGACAAAGTCCAATATACAAATCAAAATCAAAATCTTATATAACCTGTCATGAATTTGGTTGTTTAAAATATGTGTCTATAAATTAAAAGGTATGTTATTACATTCCTTGTGGGGATTTGTCAAGATGAGGAATCTAATTTTGAGGTCAGTAAATCATCGCTCACTTTTTGAACCATTGTGACTGCCATTTTCTTTATTTATGGAGGCTGCTGTTTGTCTCTTCCATCATTAGATTAGTGCCCAAATTGTTAGGGGTATTTCCTCAAAGGTGGTGACCTCTTGATTATGACACAATGGATGTAAAGGGTCACTTTTTTGAGAACTTTTTCAGCTATGTTTTTGTTGAATATATCTAAACTAGTTACTCAAAAGTCTTTTTTGGTTCTGATTTCATTTCAATTTCGATGCTTGATTTCTCATGATAGATAGATAGATAGATAGATAGATAGATAGATAGATAGATAGATAGATAGATAGATAGATAGATAGATAGATAGATAGATAGATAGATAGATAGATAGATAGATAGATAGATACTTTATTAATCCCAAGGGGAAATTCACATTCTGCAAACCTTTTTCACCTTCAGAATTTGTTTTATCTCCTGGTCCAACTCAAAAATATTTTTGCTAGTCCCACTAGCATAACAGAACCCTAACCAGTATTTCTATATATATAATTCACTAAGCCAGAAGACAAGTAGCCGACCATGGAAAGCACGCCTGAAGGGGCGTGGATTCACTAAACCGCCGACAAGTAAGACGCCAATGGCGCACGCAGGAAGGAGCCACGCCCACCAACTCTTAGACCATTGGATACGACGAAAGAATCACAGAGCCACGCCCACCAACTCGGACGCAAAGCCAAGGGAAACATGCCGTCATTTCTGTTTGTCTGCGCCACAGTACACTTGCAGCTCTGAGCCACGTTGACTTTTCATTAGTCAACCTCAGTGGAACCTTGGTTCACACAGAGGCAGCACCAGAGAGAGATAGAGGCACACACAGGCAGCGCGATAGAGAGAGCCGCGCACACACAGTCAGCACCAGAGAGACAGAGGGGCGCGCACGCACACACAGAGAGGCAACGCCAGAGAGAGACAGAGGCACACACAGGCAGCGCAAGAGAGAGCCGCGCAATCCTTTAAAACTGAAGTTAAAACACAATGAAGGAAGTAGTCTTTAAAAACCAATAAGCCCTGTGCCTCTTTTTCATTAGCGTCTCACCTGCTTCAGGCCCTGCAACAGTCGAGACGCTCTCTCTGCAGCTGACCTTCTCTGTGCCTGACTCCACTACTGTCAGTCGCCTGATTAAAAATGGCCTTTTGAAGGGGAGCTATGGACCCGCTATACCACAGGAACACATTGCCTTCGAGCCTGCTCTCGCTCACTGTAACGTACCTGCTTTCTCTCTCTCCTCACTCGTTCACACACTGCACAGGGGAGAAATGCCAGAAGCAGAGAGACAGAGGGGGTGGGGGCTCGCGTGCTGCTGAGAGAGAGAGGGCTCGCGTGCTTCTGAGAGACAGAGGGGGAGGGGGCTCGCGTGCTGCTGAGAGAGGGGAGGGCTGCTGAGAGAGAGAGGGAGAGGGGGGTGCTGGGGAGGCTTGCGTGCTGCTGAGAGAGAGGGGGGGGCTGGGGAGGCTGCGTGTTGGAGAGAGAGAGAGAGGGGGGGGGCTGGGGAGGCTCCCGCGTGCTGCTGAGAGAGGGGGAGGGGGCTTGCGTGCTGCTGAGAGAGAGAGAGAGAGGGGGGGGGCTGGGGAGGGCTGCGGAGGCTGCGTGCTGCTGAGAGAGAGGGGGGGGCTGGGGAGGCTGCGTGCTGCTGAGAGAGAGAGAGGGGGGGCTGGGGAGGCTGCGTGTTGGAGAGAGAGAGAGAGGGGGGGGGGGCTGGGGAGGCTCGCGTGCTGCTGAGAGAGAGAGAGAGAGAGAGGGGTGGGCTGAGAGAGAGAGGGGGGGCTGGGGAGGCTCGCGTGCTGCTGAGAGAGAGGGGGGGCTGGAAGGTTCCCGTGCTGCTGAGAGAGAGAGGGGGGGCTGGGGAGGCTCGCGTGCTGCTGAGAGAGGGGGAGGGGGCTCGCGTGCTGCTGAGAGAGAGGGGGGGCTGGGGTGGCTGCGTGCTGCTGACAGAGAGAGGGGGGGCTGGGGATGCTGCGTGCTGCTGAGAGAGACAGAGAGAGAGGGGGGGGGCTGGGGAGTCTCGCGTGCTGCTGAGAGAGAGTGAGAGAGAGAGAGAGGGGGGGGGCTGGGGATGCTCACGTGCTCCTGAGAGAGAGAGGGGAGGGGCTTTGGAGGCTCACGTGCTGCTGAGAGAGAGGGGGGGCTGGGGAGGCTCGTGTGCTGCTGAGAGAGAGAGAGGGGGGCTGGGGAGGCTCACGTGCTGCTGAGAGAGAGGGGGGGGGGCTCACGTGCTGCTGAGAGAGAGAGCCTGCGCATGCACTGCACATGCCATGCAGCTGAGCAGGGAGCCTGGGTGTTTATGTCAGTGTTATTCAATGTTTTTACTATTACACTGTGCATTCTATGGTGTAATAATGAACTATATTTGTGCTTAAAAATCTTTAAAAAAATATATTTACATACAGTTCGTATGGTCTGGAATGGATTAATTGTATTTACATGCAATCCTATGGGGGAAATTGCTTCGGTTCACGACCAAATTGGTTTACGACCAGAGGTTTGGAACGAATTAGGGTTGTGAACCGAGGTTCCACTGTATATTGAGTCTAGAAAACATGATCAGCAAGTCTTTAATAAGCTGCAACAAAATGATGAAAGAACGAGCACATTTTTTTCTCACAAGCTGGGTGGGTGTTAGTTAGTTAATTAGTTACTCGAAGGATTTCAAGATTTAATACGCACAAGCGGTAACACTGCAAAAGCAGCCCAAACCAGAAAAGACTGCTGGCAAAAAGTGGCTGACAAATTAAACGCGTGTGCATTGTACTTACTGAAAGCGGCGTTACGGATTTTGCAAATGTTCATTTTTTCCCTCTGCTTAAAAAACATTAAAAAAACGGCGTGATTATGCGGCGTATACTACGCCGCGGGTTGGTATGCAGCGTGTAAAACAGTTTGTCGCGGATAATTTGCCTTTTACTTTAACACGAAGACAATTTCCTGTTAGATTTGCCTTTGCGATGACAATTGATAAGGCACAGGGCCAAACTTTCAAAAAGATGTGCATGTATCTGCCAAAACCAGTTTTCAGTCACGGACAGTTGTATGTTGCTCTCTCCAGAGTTCCATCTTTTCATTCACTTACTGGTATGCCTGCAGGAACACGTGCAGCGAGCGAGAGAGAGCGAGCAAACGACACACACACGCATACAGGCGCGGGAGAGAGAGAGAGCGCTGGATGCATAAGAATAATAATACTTCATTACATTGATATACCGGTGTTTTCAGTATTCAAAGCGCTATCCACACAGGGAGAAACCGGGAAGCGAACCCAAAATCTTCCACAGTCTCCTTACTGCAAAACAGCAGCACTACCATTGCACTACAAGGCAGTTAAAGAATGCACCGGCCTCGATTTTGTTTTCACTTCTGTTTACAGCGATCGGATCGTAGCGTGCATTGTTGCAACGTTACTTTTCTTGGTGGCTTATTACATTACGGATGTTTCACATGTTCATTTTTTTCCCTGTGCTTAAAAGACATTAAAAAAGTGTTTCTCAACTGTGACTCCGGAACAACTCAGTACGCAAGCTATATTAAGCATCAACAACGAATACTCGCTACACCTTAATGAACAAGTGCTGAAACTTATCCCTACCGACGAAGTAACTTTCACCAGCGTGGCCTCCATTGTCACAGACGATCCCGCTTTCAGTCACGGACAATTGTATGTTGCTCTCTCCAGAGGTCCATCTTTTCATTCACTCACAGTGGTATCCACAAACCCACCCCATTTGGACAACTGTGTCGTTCAGCAAGTGTTCACCCATCAATACATAATTATGCGGCGTATGTTACTCCGCGGGTTGGCTAGTAATATATATAATATTAAAAATATATTTTTTAAGAATCTAAAATAATGAACAAATATATTTTTAAAGAATAAGCCAGGCCACTAAAAGGAGCACTCCATCCTAAACTGATACATTTTTATTCACTTGTTACTTGTTGTGCCCCATACTGTTTGCAGTAATGTCTAAGAAAAAAAATTGTTTTTGTGGAGGATGGAGATAATATGGAGATAAGTGTATGGCACAACAGACTCCTATGGGGACATGTCTGAGTAAAATCAAAATGATATCAAAACTAAAAAAATCTACCAAACACATTTACTTTGGCTAAAATATTATCAAATAAATGACTTCTGGAAAGTGTATTCTATCCCAAATAAGAACGATTTTAGCAATGGCAAAATGTCACATTGAATTGAGCTGATCATTTATTCTGTTCATACTTATTTATACCAGTATGTTTGTGCAAAGTTTATTTTCAGTTAGTTCAGTGTTGCATTTTGTGTCCCTAATGAACCTGCTTGTAAACTCTTACGGTTTGGTAGGAAAAGTCTATACTTGGTTCATGAAGTGATCTTCTGAAAGAATCACATGTGACCACTAGAGAGCATACCAGCACCCCAAACTCCAGACACAACTATGCACACAGAGTCCTTGGTTCAAATCCAGCACTTTTATTTACAATAATGCACCTTTAACAAGCTTTGTTCCTTCTGTGTCATAGTGGCTCTTGCACAACACATTACAGCCTGATAATACCGTCAGTCACTCTGTTTGCTTCTTCCTTTTTACTTCACTTATCACAGGAGAGTGTTGTCCAGCTCCTCTCCCAACTCTGACTTCTTTAACTTCAAACCTGGGAGTACTTCCGGTGCCTAATCAATTGCCCCCAGGAAGCACTTTCAGGTCAGGCAGGACTACAGGGGTCCTTGTATCATCACTATCTGAAAGTTCTCCCTGGCAGCTCCAAAGAACCTGACAGGGCAGGAAAATGAGACCTGAACTCCCATGCTGTCCTGCAGGTGTCCATAGTTGGACTTGACAGATGGGACATTGCCACCAAGTGCACAGGGGGAAGCTCTGCCCATAGCAGGCAGTCACCCATTGTGCTGTCCTTCCCTGTTTCCAAGTCCATCCCAGGTGTTGCTCAGTGGTTTAGGATGCCAGCTCTGCTGTAGCTGCTGTAAAGTCCTTCCACATCCAGGCCCTGGCACAGAAAGGAGATATTGTCATTCCCTCCCTGAGCTTGTGTTATCCTGGCCAAGTAAGGTAGTGGGGTCCACACCGGCTGGGACGCCATTTCGTCCCACACATACCCAACATTTAATTCATGTGTGTCCTAATTCCACAATTTTACTTTAAAGTAATAGCAAAATACTTAACAAAAAATACACTGTTTGGAGACATAAATTAGACAAGTAATAATTCTCCCTTGCCCTCAATTAATGATTAGCTATCAATCTTCAGAATTGTTTGTTGTGTCATGATTGTAAATAAAATTCATCCATCAAGTTAAATGCTTTAAATATTTAAACCAAGGATCTCTCTGACATTTAAAGGAATAATTAAAAATTGAGAAAAATTAGAAGGCTGTAAATTGGATTGATCAGGGCTCACAGCTAATAAAACATGAGACAGGAGGCCAAGCGAATAATACATGCCTTCATGCTTCATCTTTTTAGCATTTTTTAGCCATTTTAAACAGATCCTTTCAAAACCCTGGGATTACCCAGCATTTGCTCACCATTTGTCTGCAGGCAAGAACAATGATGATGCTCTCTCATGTCTGTCACTGCAAGGATTTATTGAAAAAAGAATCAAGACAAAGGTTAGACTTGCCCTGCCTTGAGGCCCCTGTGAGTTGCATATAATGCCCCGGCTCTTCTCCAAACCCAGTGATTTTATAAAATTGTTTCACAGAAGAGCCACAACTGTTTGAAAATGTACATAAAAACGCTGCTGTCTTATGCCTTTTGTTAAGCAAAAAACAGAATTTTCCCAGAGCATAAATAAACATTAAAGCTCTTGCTCAAGGGTTCTAAGCTTTCCTGGCTTTAGAAAGCCTTTATTTGTTCTTGCAAAATTTTGTTTTAGTGCAAATACTGTATCTGAGATATATGAAGAATTTCATCATGAATAATAGTATGTCTCCAGGGACCTCAATATTTCGTCATTCAGTTACAACTGATAGTAAAAATGTATGTAGATTGCAAATCCACTTTTGGCCTGATTATTTTAGTGCTAATGAATTCACCCTATTTTGTAACATACAGTGCCTGAGAGCAAAATGAATAAGAGCAACCAAAATATATTTATTCATTAGCAATGGAAATTGTGGCACAGAACTTGTTTTGGGGCCACACAATATTTACACAGAATAATTTCATTATGCAATTATACCGTGGAGATAATGAACTGAACTGAACCATACTTACACAACTAGTAAACCTAATGTGAATGAGCACAGAAGAGACATTGCATTTCTTCATTACCAATAGATTAAGCCACCAACATTAGTGATATTGAAAGGTCAGCCAAATCATACCATTAAAAATCACAAAAAATGAACATCTATCTGTACAACAACCAAAGCACAGAGTTTAGAAGAAATCTCAATATGAAATACAGAAGACTGAAACAAACATCAGCATTAGGACAACAGAAACTAAAATCAGTATTTGTAAGGCAGTACGGCACACTGCAAATACTGTACATACTAGTCAACACACCAATCAAGCCATGGATAATATCACAATCCCTTTTCATGTGTGTAAACATATCTAATGTTAACATTAACTTACCTAACTAGCCTTAGTTGTCTCTATTTTGGTAATGTTTAGAGAAATATACAAGTTAATGCTCCCTTCATGTCACAGAAGATCAACCAAACAACAAGCCTGTTCTCTCCACTGACATTAGATCATCGTGATCCTTTCTCATTTATCCAGGAAAATATATTGGCTATTAACATACTTCATTGACACATCAACGCACGCAATTTAAAATCAAATGTCTTTCAAGTGAAAAAGGACAACACAGTAACAAATAAAGAACAAGTAGACTAGACATAATAGATGATTGGAACACAGGATTCTGGAGCAGCCCCATCTTTGGTTTACATTGCAAGACTGGCAAATAATTGAAACAAACTTTTGAAATTACTAATATAAGCTTTTAGTTATTTTGCACTGTAGTAGTAGGGTCTTGTACTGTGTTAGCCATTATGGATGCAATGAGAAGTCAATCAAAATTACACCTTTTGTTGGCTAACTAAAAAGATTACAAATATGCAAGCTTTTGAGGCAACTCAGGCCGCTTCTTTGTGGTTATCATGCAGACAAACCTGTGACTTTATTATTTCTAATTAGTACTCACAAATTCAAGTAAGTATGACATTTCTCTTTTATTTAAGATGTAATTTAAAAAATTACATCTTCCCTGAAGAAGGGGCCTGAGTTGCCCTGAAAGCTTTCATATTGTAATCCTTTTAGTTAGTTGATAAAAGGTGTCATTTTGCTTGAATTCTAGTTATTTTACACAATAACAAAAATTAATCAGGCTATGCACCATGCTCCCTTAATGTGGAAAAGGATGGCTTCTCTTTTAGCAAATTTGACTTCAAGCATTACTGTTTTGACCTAAGGAGAATTTTGGTCTTCACCACACATAAGTGATATCCAATATTACTACAGCTGAAAGTCATTTTATTGCTCAAGTACTGTTCTTGTTAGGTGATTTCTTTTGTAGATGGCACATGGGACAGATGGGCATCCCGGCCAGGAACCAGGAAGATCCCTTACCCGGACGGGAGGCTCTGAGGGAACGTAAAGGCATCCCAGCCAAGAAAAGGAAGGAGGTCGCACCTGGACTAGGTGGCCCTAATGGATGGACGGACATCCTAACCAGACCTAATAATTCCTCACCTGGGCAGGAAGCCCCAAATAAATGGACAGACGTCCCAACTGGACATGGACTTAATACCTTCCCTGGCCATAAGAAAAGAAGAGGACAGGGAAGGACTGTCTCTGGGGGATGTTAAATCCACCCAGGCATTAAATGGCAGCAGCCCTCCATATTGGCGCCCATTCAGTAACCAGCAGGGAATGCTCAGAGTTGTAGTGCAGCAGCACAGCCCTATTCATGAGACTTCCATATGACCCGGAATACTTCCATCAGGAAGTGGACCTGGCACCGGAAGTACTCCTGGGTCCTCAATAAAAGGGGCCGCACTCCCTTATCCAGGCAAGTCAGAACTAGGAGGAAGAAAGGCAACACTCAACTGAAGGAGGGCAGTGCAGTGGGGAGAGGAGAGAAATCATGAGGAGATTGTAAGAGAGATTACTTGAACCTGTGGTTGTGTCAACTTTTGAAGGATGATTTTGGTTAATAAACCATGTATTATTTGAACCCAGGACTGTGTTTGTGTGATCGTGATGGGGTTTTGGGCTCACTGATGCCCGGTTCCATCGCACTTTGAAGGGTGAAATTGGCAAAAAAATACATGACAGTGGAACTCTTGTCTGGGAATTCTTATGTCCACTTCCTCTTCGTCTGTGAATTGGCATACCATAAATTATAGATAGATAGATAGACAGATAGATAGATAGATAGATAGATAGATAGATAGATAGATAGATAGATAGATAGATAGATAGATAGATAGATAGATAGATAGATAGATAGATAGATAGATAGATAGATAGATACTTTATTAATCCCAGGGGGAAATTCACATATTCCAGCAGCAAAAATATTAAATTAAAGAGTAATAAAAAATGCAGATAAAAAAACAGACAATAACTTGAATAATGTTCAACGTTTACCCCCTCTGGTGAAATTGAAGAGTCGCATAGTTTGGGGGAGGAATGATCTTCTCAGTCTGTCAGTGGAGCAGGACAGTGACAGCAGTCTGTCACTGAAACTGCTCCTCTGTCTGGAGATGACACTGTTTGGCAGTAAGCTTGTGATCTACAAAAATTAAAATAAACAACTTGGTTTTTATGAATACTTTAATTAATAACAGATTAAAGATGTTTAGTTAGTGAAAGCAATGCAATGTAAATATGTTTTATGTATATTGTGCAGAAAGAAATTACCGTGATGTTACTTGTAAAAAACTGGTGAGTATCTCAGTTAATATTAAACAACAAAAATGTTTTAAATAATTTGAGTGGCTGGTACTAATCTTAGTTATGTGGTGGTAAACTGAATGCTTTGGTTATATTATTATACCCCACCCACCCCAACGCATATCAATTTGAAGCACCATTTCATCTGGTATTAAGTGTAGTTATATCACTTATAGAACTGTCTTCTTGGTAAATAATGTTAATAGATGGGTGGCTGTTGGCTAAATTTCTTATTCAAACCCACTCTTCATTGAGTTTTTATTTTAAAAACCCATCATTTATTCACCTATTTGATACACTGTAATAATCCCTGAGGGGAAATTGTCTTTTCGCATGACCTTTGGAGATATGGTCTAGGAAAATGTGATTTGTTTTTTTGTGTTACTATTCTGCATGTATGGATGACGAGGACCACTGAAGGAAACACTGAAGTACAAACCTCATTAGTGGCAAAGGGATAATCTTGAGTTATGTGCATCTCAGTTCAAAATCTAAATAAATGTACTTATATTATCAAAATGTCCTTCAGTCTTTCTGTATGTAAAGTGTTTCTTCTATCATTAGATAGGGCAAAAGGGTCTAATAGTGCATATATAGATTTATATTAAGTATAGCATTATCAATAATAATTTTATTATTATGTGGTGTAATATTTTCAAATTATGTTTTCCCAGCTCACATAACGATAAAAAAAAATTCATGAACCCAATCAGTCACAGACTTTTACAATATTCTTGAATCAACTCAAACTCAGATTTTCTTTTGAAAATTGTATTTTGACTTTTTTTACCATTCCAATGTTTTTGGACCATTCCAATTCAAATGCAATATATACGTACATATATATGAAAAAAAAAACATATTCATTCTACAGCATTGGACACATCCAGCAGGGAGCACCTGTCACTGGTGCTAAAGTGACTATGGTGGTAAGTGGACTCCATAGAAGTAAAACCACTGGGGTGGATAAAATCTGGCTGGAGATGTTGAAAGCACTGGCCATTGTTGGGATAGCATGGTTAATGTGTTTGTTTAAAAAAATTAAACAGGAAGGTGGATAAAGCACCCTTGGAGTGGCAACCTGGTGTAGTAGTCCCCATATATAAGAAAGGTATGTTCCAACTACAGAGGGATCACTAGGTAAAGCATATTGAAGGATGGTGGAATGAAGAATCTATCTGATGGTTGAGCCAAATATTCAGGAGAAACAATGTGGATGTTGTCCTGGATGTGGAACAGTTGACCACCTTTCTGCCTGGTGCAGTTGCAGAAGGGAGAATGGGAGTATGACAACCTAGTTTACATATGTTTAGTGGAAGTGGCAAAAGCATATAATACGGGGTAACAGGGCCGCTCTTGCATCCTATTCATTCTCTATATGAAAGCAGTGAGAGTTGTGTCTGAATACTTGGCGTTAAGTTGGATTCATTCACTAAAGGGCATTGGACTCCGTCAAAGCTGTATCTTGTCACCACTCCTGTTTGTGGCGACTCCTGGTCATGGACATGATATCCAAGTGCAGCCAATGATGTGAGGGTGTCCAGTTGAAGAGGCTAGGGGTAGCTATATTGCTTTTTGAAGATGATGTTGTCTTCTTTGCCTCATCCGAATGTGACCTTCTACACACACTTGAGTAATTTGCTGCCTAGTATGATCCTGGGATGAGGTTCAGCACCTTCTAGTCTGAGGTCATTGTTCTGTTTCTGAAAAGTGTGGATTGCTCTCTCCAGGTGAGTTGGGAACAACTTTCATTAGCGGAGTAGTTTAAGTATCTTGGGATTTTGACTATGAGTGGCGGAAAAAGGGAATGTGAGAATGACAAGTGGATTGGAGCAGCAGCAGTTGTTTTGCAGACGTTGTACACATCTTTGGTAGTGAAGCAGAAGCTGAGTCTAAAGACAGACCTCTTGGTTTGTCAGTCAATCTACATTCCTGTCCTCCCCTATGGTCATGAGTTGTGGGTAATGACTAAAAGAATTAGATTTTGAGTACAAGTGTCAGAAATGAGGTTTCTTCATGAGGTGGACAGGCTGAAAATTTCCTGATAGGGTGAGAAGCTTAGCAACTTGGCAGAGCCTCAGAGTAGGGTTGCTGCTCCTCCTGATTGAGAAGAGCCAGTTGAGGTGGTTGGATTGGTTTGAGTGCCTACTGTAAAGTTTGGTGGAGAAAAGATTGTAGTCTGAGGCTCTTTTCAAGCTTTTGGCCAGGCCCCTCGGTTCCAGTGAAAGGTATTGTTAATGCTACAGCATGCAAAGACATTTTAGACAATTTGGTGCTTCCAACTTTATGGAAACATAAGGCCCTTTTCTGTTTTAGCCTTTTTGTGCTCCCCTGTTCAAATCCAGGTCCATAAAGACATAAGAGCCATGACCTCAACCCAACTAAACACCACGGGGGTGAATTGTTATGTTGATTGCAAGTCAGGTCTTCTTGTCCAACATCAGTACCTAAATTCACAAATGCTCTTTTGCCTGAATGGGCACAGATTCCAACAGATACAATTCAAAATCTTGTGGAAAGCCTTCCCAGAAGATTGGAGGCAGTTAAAGTCACAAAAGAGGTGTCAACTCCATTTTAATGCCCATGGTTTTGGAATTGGATGTCTAATAGACTTATATAGATGTGATGATTAGGTGTATGCAAACCTTTGGCCATGTAATTTACTTGCAAATTCACAAAGAATTAAAGAGGTGATGTTTGTTTGGCAGGCGACTTTCTAGCCTAAGTTTCATTTAGAAAAAAAAATTACAGCATGGCTCAAGGAAAATGGATGAAATTGAACCTCTAATACAGTGCTTTACAGACAGGAATGGAATATTACAAAGACTCTGCTTGACGGTGTAATATTGCAATGGAAGATGCCACATTCTTGTAACAGAAGACATGTAACAAATGTTAGAAATATAAGGGAAGATGTTTTAATGAGAAGTTTCAACCAAAAAAAAATCTTTATTCAACTTTGCTGAGGGAGCTCCATATGGGTTATTATGTTCGTGTCTCTACCTTTGTTTTTTTTAGTGTGTGTGTGTCCTACTCTCACTGTGGTGTTTATAATTCCTATGCTGTCCATATATATCTTGTTTACCTTGGTGATGGTCTAGTCTGGTGGGCAGTGTGTGATTAATATACTCTGTATCATTTGATTAATATAATATTTGATTAGTATGGTTTTACATTATGCCTAAAGTGCCTGCCATAGTCTTCAAAGTCTTTACTGTGTTTTTGGTGGTTTGCACTTTTGCTTTGATGGCAGATCTTTGACTAACTCTAGTCTAGCTGCTGAGCAAAAATTTTATTCTCTTGATGCTGGATATCCGCTCACAGTGGCACTGACCCCTTGTAATGAACCATCTCTTTAGTCCAGTGCATGACTGACTAGTGTGCCAGAATTGCACTCGTTCATTTAATTTGAATTCGTTTGACACCAATGCTTTGTTAATATACTTCACAGATCCGATACCTGTCTTAACTTTCTTTAATATTCAGAATGTAAATTGACTAGTGCTCACCCAAAGAAATCCAAATGTCTTGCTTAAGAAAAGGTGTTGTTCTGCCACTGAATCTGTTTTCTTAATGTGATAAAATGCAGCGTGTTAGCTGTGTATTATCGAAAGTATATGTACTTATGTAGCCTCATTAATAATTTCTACACCTATACCTTTTATACCTCCATTTCTTGCCAGAGTCGTGAGAGAAAACAAAAAATGAAAAACATAATAATTATTGTTAAGAAATAGGTGAACCTCTAAAATTAAGTGGTCTAAAAAGTGGCACTTTTATTCTAGTGGTGGAAAACAACTGTAAGGCATTGCCTTCAGGAATCGTCTTATGATGAGCTTGAGGCTGCAAAAACAAAGAGATTGGCAACACTACAACCAGTATGTGCTGCTTTTAAGATTGAATATATTAGGATACGCAAAACTAGGCAAAAATTTGCAAGAACTAGGGCAGAGCTTTTTTATTTACCATTGGCAGAACGATGAAATGAGTAGTCTTAATGGATTAGTGCGTAATTCTTAATTACATATGCCAGCCACTTGAATGTGTGATAATTGAGGTCCAAAGGAAAAACAAGACATGAAAGAAAACCCTTTAAAGATTGAGAAAGTAAAGTGGGAATGTCAGTGTAATGTCATTAGCACACGCTGCTCAATATTACCTCTCTGATCAAGTGCCGAATGAGGGGACTATGCTGGTGATATGGCCAAGCCCCTTTAAAAACTTTCCTGCAACTCTCCTATAACCACCTTACCACCAGGCTTGACTCAAAATTTATAGGTTAAGAGCTCCTGGTTAATATGGTGCAGAGTCATTTATATAGAACGGTTCTTACTGATTATATTGTACTTTTGAAAGAAATTATGAACAATTTGACCAAGATCATAGTGTGCGTTCACTAAATAAGAGGTGACTGCATAAATCAAATGCAATTTAAAATGCTACATTATAACTTATAAGGGAAAATGAAGCCTTCTCATATATCCTATGTTCGAGTGGTTCCCAACCTTGTCTATGCCCCGCACCGCTAGAGAATGTTTGATTTATGCTCATACCCCCTACAAAAGTAATATCACACTTGAGGATGAAGAGTCAAACTTCTAATTTTTTAACCAAAAATGTAATCACATACAGTACTGTGGGTGAACAAGTTGAATAAAAAAAACTAAGCTTTTAAATTTAGTGCATAAAATTAAAATAAAATTGAGCAACTTACCTTTATACAGTAAATCTCAGTAATCTTGTAAATGTATCCCCCTGAAGTTTAAATGCTCAACTGACGATACAAGGGTTGGGTTATCCCACAAAGATTCAGGCTCCATGAGGAAATGACACACGATAAACAATCGAAGTATTTGGAAGTCAATGGGTGACAGCAATGAAACACAGTTGATGAGTTTTGTCCCCCAATAACAACTGCACTTCAGTTCAAAAACAGATTATTTGTGCAGTTAAAATTACTGCATTACTGCCAGGACTGCCAGCAGGACAAATGAGCTAAGCAGCTGGTGTTACATCCAATTCAGTCCCAGTTGTCCCCCCTGGCAAAAATGTCAAGCACACTTCAAAATCAGTGATGTTTGACATTCAGGGCTTGCACAGAAATCAATACTAGGCTTCGTCCTTCTCTATTGATCATTGCAAGATCCAAATTCCATTCTCTTAAAAAATGTTATTCATCTTTACAAACTCTCTGCCTGCAACAAGTAACCCACGAGAATATGCATTTCTACGGCTCATTTATAGATGACAATTTGGAGCACAATGCTTGATTTTTTTGATATTATAGAAGAGAAAAACAAACTATTAAATGACTTACAAATGACAGCACACTGCAAGATGCCAAATGCACCACGATAAAGTCAGACAACACACCTCACTCAATTCTGGCTAAACGTGATGCTACTTTCCCTTTTGTTACACCCCCTGAAATGCCATCTCGCACCACCTGGGGGTGTGGACACCCCAGATTGAGAACTCCTGCTTTATGCAATAAAGGTTTATGCAAGCATTTCAAAACCAGTTAACTGTTATAAGTTGTGTACAAATAATAAAAGAAAAATCTTAACTATTACATGATATATTTCATATAAAAAATTGTGACCATTAAATCACAAAAAGCAGTAGAACTGACTCAGTGACCCAAATCCATTTCAGCAGTCCCAAAGAAGTACATACCACTTTGTTGCACACAATATTTCACAAAAATTGTAGAACACAAAAGTAACAAATGTGCTCAGTTTGAAACATAACCAGCATCAAGATCCTTTGCTTTTGTGTTTTTTTTATATTTTCCCAAATATTGGGAATGCAGATATGGATTTGAATCAATGCCTACTGCTTTGTGATTGAAAGTTACAATTTGTTATATGTAATATATCATGTATTACTTAAGATTTTTCCTTTGTTTATTATTTATACATACATTTATAACTTATATTGAACTGCTTTGTGTCAATTGTATTCATTTATTCTCAGCAGCTCAACTAATTAATTTCTGCCAGTTGCACACTATTAATAAATGTCGATAGTCATCAAGGATAAACCTAATGAAAATATTAATTATATCCCAAACTGTGCACTGTGCTAATTTTTCAATTAATAGTAAAACAATATGCCAGCTGTTGGATAGTGCCATATGACACTAAAAGGAATTACAATCAATTATTCTTCATTTGAAAGGAACATTACAAGATAAAACAGCTCCAAAACACGTTATACTTACCACAGAACAAGCGCTGACAGATTACACACATTCCCATGGAGTCAGAAAACAAATGGGCTAAGCCATGTGAGGGTCCTGAACTTAAGGTTTTGAAGTGTCAAACCAAAGATTCCATTGCTTTGCAGATATTGGGTAGATTTTGGTGTTAGTCATATGTGCTCTGAAAAAGTGCTCAAACATAAATAAATGGTCTAAGGACAAATGACTGATTTTTAATACCACAAATACAAGTTTACGTATTAGTGCAGTTCCAATCACTCAGAGGTTATCAGTTATGCTACTCATCTTTTTTTAAACCACAAGCTCAGCCCACTAGGACATATTGTACTACTGCAGATTAATTGAAACAAAATTTGTAAGTTTTGTTTTACATTTTACAAACACATTAAAATGGTAATCACAAATGATTAATGTGTATATATTTTTACAAATATGTATTTTCAAACATGGGACCTGTGAAGAACAGACGACATGTCAAGGACTCATTCCTGTTAAGGCCAAGAGAGGTTCTGGCTTTTCACCACTCAGAATCTGATTAAGTGAGTGTACAAAGTAAAATAAGAAAATAACTAATTTGCATTATTTTTAGGAAATAATTGCATTTAATTGGTTGTTATGGGGGCGGCACGGTGGTGCAGTGGGTAGCACTGCTGCCTCGCAGTTGGGAGATCTGGGGACCTGGGTTCGATTCCCGGGTCCTCCCTGCGTGGAGTTTGCATGTTCTCCCCGTGTCTGCGTGGGTTTCCTCCGGGCGCTCCGGTTTCCTCCCACAGTCCAAAGACATGCAGGTTAGGTGGATTGGCGATTCTAAATTGGCCCTAGTGTGTGCTTGGTGTGTGGGTGTGTTTGTGTGTGTCCTGCGGTGGGTTGGCACCCTGCCCAGGATTGGTTCCTGCCTTGTGCCCTGTGTTGGCTGGGATTGGCTCCAGCAGACCCCCGTGACCCTGTGTTCGGATTCAGCGGGTTGGAAAATGGATGGATGGTTGTTATGGTTTTCTGATTCAGAATAATCTGTCTAAATATAGAGTTGAATTAGAGGTATAATGAGATTAAGGAAGACAGAGTGTATCTAGTAATAGTTATTTCAGATAAGGAAGACATTTCAAAGCAAGTTTAAGGAAAGAAAGACAAAAGTTTCAAGGTAAGGAGGTAATGCTATATGTTGATTAGCACTTGAGGTAAGAATTTTTCTGTACTCATGACACTAAATAACCATAAGAACCAGTTGGAATTTAAGTACGTTTACATTTATTTATTTGACTGACACCTTTATTCAATGCAACTTATAACAGATTTGTTTCGATAGACTTTTCCTTTGAGCATATCCCAAAGAAAGAAGTCTCGTGATGTCAGATCTGGCAACCGTGGTGGCCAAAGCCCCTTTGAAATTACCCTGTTGCCTAAGAAGGACTCAATTTCTGCCATGCTCCTTGCCGATGTGTGACATGTTAAACTCACAATCATCCGGTTGATTCTGACATCACTTAAAAAAATTGGTGACCCAATAGGTTTGCACTGTGCTGCTCAATACTGTACACCAACATCCTGATGAGAAGTTGAGTGACTGAGTGAATGGGTTGGGCGGTATGCACCCAGAAGTTGCAAATGGAGGTTAAACGTCCTGACGGTTGTCTGGTGCCTACCTCATTGCTCCGACACAGGGGCATCCTGGTTTGTTCAAAGCTCCATATACCGAGGAGCACATTGCACATTGTTTTGTTCAGATTGCTTTGTCCTAGAGCAGGGGTCTCCAACTCCAGTCCTGGAGAGCTACTGTGGCTGCAGGTTTTCATTTTAACCCTTTTCTTAATTAGTGAGCAGATTTTGCTGCTAATTAACTCTTCATTTTAATTGATGCACAACATAAGACTCAGGTCCCTTAATTATTTCTTTTTTCCTTAATTAGCAACTAAACAATATTAAGACACAAAATGAACCAACACATAAACAACAACCTGCGTCCATCACACAATAACTGAATATAAAGAAAGGTGAAGGCCTCAGTAATGTTGATCGACTCAGGTACACAAAACATTTTGACAGTGCTCTTAAAAAAGAAAATCAACAGTTTTGGAAATGTCTGCCATGGCAGAATGAGCGCCATGGAATTAAATGACGGGTTTAATTAGCAACAACAATTGGCTTCAATATAAGAAACCGAATGAAGTGAAGTTGGTTTGAGTTTGAGGCCCCAAATTAGTTGCACATCTCTTGGCTCACTTCACATCAGATTTATGTTTAGGTGCCGTTTAAGGAAAAAAGAGTCAATTCAGCGGTCAGAGTCTCAAGAAAAGTCAATTAAAATAAAGGGAAATAGTTAATTAGCAGCAAAAACTGGTCACTTATTAAGAAAAGAGTTAGAATGAAAACATGCAACCACAGTAGCTCTCCAGGACTGCAGTTGGAGACCCCTGTCCTAGAGAGAGTTATTACAGAATATTCAGAGCCTCTTTCAAGTGAATCTTCCTGCAGTATGCTGTTATTTTGCAAAGGCTACTTTAGTATTGCTAAATTATTAGGAAGTCTGAAAGCTAAGATACTGAATAGCTACACTAAGATCTTTAAAAAGACTTCATCTATTTGCCTGTAATAATTTAATGAAACAAAGAGGTAATATGCATGTAAAATAGGGAATATTGCATGTACTGTATAATAAGCTTGGTTGGTTTTAAAAAATAGACCTTCTCTTTAAATAAGGTATGTAATAAATTACTAGCTTCAAAAGCCCAGGTTTAGTCATCCTGCTTTATTGTGGCTATGAATCTTTGTCAGTGATGGATTTTGGAGAGCAAATTAATTCTGCCTATATTTAAATGCATTTTAAGGTATTGTAATATAAAGTATTTGGCTGCACCTTAACTGAATTGTTTTTGAACTTTGCTCTTTCCCTTTCTTCTTTTGGATTCGTAGAAATTAATATATATTACCTCAGTAACATTTTTAATATATTTTTATAATATGAACTCACTGACATTTACCAAATGCAATTAAGTTTAACAAAGTCATTCCTGGTACTACTGGAATTTAAAAGATTCTTCAAGTCTGGTAAAAAGTTACATCACATTAATAAGAAATTCACTGCAAGAATTGTGGGCAAAGTTATGGTAACCAGGAAGAAGGTCAAAGGTCAAATGTGGCTTTGCTGTTACACTATAATGCTTCCATAGTGTGTTTGAAAATGTGATGGTATGAAATTTTCCAGTGGTCCTAATGTCCCATAGTTAGTTTCTGCCTTGCACACGGCCCTCCTTGGTTAGGTTACAACCCCATGCAAACGTGAGTTGCATTAAGCCAATTACAGATGTAAATGTATTACAACTACGCCAGTTTCAAGTGTAGGCATCATGGTGATTGGCAATGCTGCTTTACAGATCCAGTGGCTTGTGATACATTCCCAAGTCTATTCATTGTCTGTGTGGAGTTTACATGTTATCTCAGTGCCAGAATTTTTTTTTCTCTAGGGACATTGGTTTTCTTTATACACCTTTAAGATGCATACATTAGGTTAATAGGAAACTGGAAAATTGTGTCTGTGAGTGGATTCCATATGGGGGGACAGATGCAGCAGTGATAGGCTATGGTCTCTGCAACACTAAAATATATTAGGCAGTTTTTAGAATATTATATTGTGTTATTCAATATTCTTCGGATGGCTCCACACATGTATTAGCAATTGAACACAGGTTACATCAGGCCTAGTCTCGCAGGGCCAGACATGTATTCTAATTTGAGAAAAAACGTCTGGGGACAACTTGTTAAAAAGTTTGTAATGAATAGCAATGAAATTCGTAGCTGAAAGGGCTACAGTCGCAGGGCTTCCTCCTAAAACAACCGCCCCCAATTCCTCCAGTCCAGGCACCTTAAACCACCTGAGTTTTAGGGAGACAGCAAAAGAAAGAGAACAAAAGAAATAGAAAGCTAAACTTGCTATTATCATTTCTGGCGCTCAGTAGCACAAGGTAACTGAATCTTAATTATTAATTTGTACATTGTAATGAGCCCTGTGAGAGAAGAGACAGACTCACATACATGTACACCACTTTAGCTACTTAGCTCCAAACATTTGAGAAGTGCCTCTGTCTAATCTGTTTTCTGTCATTGTGATGATTGTATCACTATGTGGCATAACAACACAAATAGGGTTTAGATAAGCATTATGGATATACTATGTGTTAATGTGCTGCAGTTATATTCTGGAATGGCATGTTTGCATTTCCAGTTACATAGTAATGTTTACTTCCTTTAGTCATTTGTTTAGAGGTGTAGTCAAAAGGTGGATGCTGTGCAGCCATGTCCATGCCTGAACTGGTGTTGTTGGATAGATTTGTTGATTCATGTGCTTTGAGTACTGAAATCAGTGGCTCTTTATTATCAGCTCTCTTAATAGCAGTCCCTTTTACAGGGTGTGACATGTCATTTACTTTGAATACATATTTTGAAATTCATATTTACACAAACATATATGTCAGTTCTTTCAACCTTACATCAGTTCCGATACTGTCATTGTAACTGAAAACACAAATGACACACATTTATACAGGGTGGTTCACAAAAAAGTGGCCCGTCTCCACTGAGACGACTCCCGTCTTGTCTGCCGCCAGAGGTGTATGTACAGATTTTTCGCCAGTTCTGCGCACAATTGACGGACTGCAAACAAGACCATTGTTAATTCCAGCAAGATGGTGTGACTTGCCATACTTCCCACATATCTATGGCTACTGTTCGGGAGCATTTCCCTGAAGAAAGGATTATTAGCAAGGGGTTATGGCCACCACGATCACCTGACTATTTCTTGTGGGGTCATTTAAAGGGCTATATGTATGAGACAAATCCACGGATTATAAATAAACTGAACTTGAACACAGAGAATCGATCCTATGACGTTGCAAAGAGTGTACAAGAACATGCTGAAACGGGCACAGAGATGTATTGTCACACAAGGAGATCATTTTTAGCATCTTCTGTAAATGTGAGTACCAAATTTGATCATTTTTCTCTTCGCCACGTAATGCAGTCGTCTCTGTGGAGGTGGACCACTTTTTGTGGGCCACACTATATATTTAATAGGGGTCTTTTTATGTCTGTAGATAGTTTATAGTAATCAGGAGCTTGATCTCTGTCAGTCCAAGTTAACAAGAGCACCACTGATCTTTGCAGTTCAAAATCACCGCCCCTAATTTGAGCACCACCTTCTTGAAGCTTTGGATTGGTTTAGAAATGTGACACTCAGTAAGTCTTCCACTTGCTCCCACCCAGTTTTAAGTAACATTCCATCATAACTGTCTCGTTATATTTTACTGTACCTCTGGCTTAGCAAGACTACATCAGGACAGATGTACCAAAAATAAATCAGGATATTAAGGATAGATTCTTACTTATGTATTTGGAAGCAGATGTGCCATGACTTTGAAAATAATCAGATACTACTACTACTATGTGTTTAACAAAATAGCAGGTGAAAGCTACAGAGAAAACAGTTAGTCAGTCATTGTCCAACCCACTATATCCTAACACAGGGTCACGGGAGTCTGCTGGCGCCAATCCCAGCCAACACAGGGTGCAAGGCCGGAACAAACCCCAGGCAGGGCACCAGCCCACCGCAGGGCACACACACTAAGCACACACTAGGGACAATTTAAGATCACCAATGCACCTAACTGCATGTCTTTGGACTGTGGGAGGACACCGGAGCATCCGGATGAAACCCACACAGACACGAGGAGAACATGCAAACTCCACACAGGGAGGACCCAGGAAGCGAACCCAGGTCTCCTTACTGTGAGGCAGCAGGACTACCACTGTACCACCGTGCCACCCACAGAGAAAAAAGCACATTAAAAATTGTTTGCCATTTCAACTAGGCAGGTGCTTGTTGGTACAATAAAAGTGATAAGATGGCATCCTTTCCAGTGAGTTTTATCCAGATTCTCAGTTTAATTTTAACATAACATAACCTTTTGAAACATGCTTAATCCAATTTAGGCACTCAACACTTTGGTGCTTATTTCTTCTTTTTTTAGAAACACTTACTGAAACACAACATACTATTTTTATTTCCACTTCACTGATGTATAAAGTCTGAGGATACTAATAATGTAACAAATACTGCCTTCAACAAACCCTCTCAAGTCCCTCACTCTCCCTTTCAAAAATATCTAGCCAAAATACGACTTTACATAAGTGCACAATCATTCATAAAAAAGGCAGTAGCTGAAATAATGTTATTACACAAAAAATGTTTCCCGATTAAATTCATCTTGCACCAACTGATATCACTCATTAAAAGTAGGCAATTTTGTTTGCATTCCTGTGTCTGTAATTACCTCCACAAGCACTGAACAATACTCAGCTTCATCCCACTGATTATGGCTTTCACATCATCACTTAACAATGCAATTTTTCTGTCAAAACAAAAAACATTCATCCATCCATCCTGCCTTCCATTTTCTTCATCTTATCCAGGTCCAGGTCATGGGTGCAGGAGTGTAAGCAAATAGGACAAGATATCCCTTTTCCACATCAACTCTTTCAACTCCTATGGGGATACCATGGCATTCCCAGACCAGCTGAGAGATTTAATCTCGGCAGCATGTACTGTGCCTGCTCTGAGGTCTCCTCCCAGTTTGGATATATCTTAAACATTTCCCCAGGGAGGCGTCCAGGAGCCATTCTAATCAAATGCCC
The DNA here is from genome assembly GCF_900747795.2 of Erpetoichthys calabaricus. Taxonomy (NCBI): domain Eukaryota; kingdom Metazoa; phylum Chordata; class Cladistia; order Polypteriformes; family Polypteridae; genus Erpetoichthys; species Erpetoichthys calabaricus. The sequence continues at coordinate 99,430,711 of NC_041396.2, read as the reverse complement.
AAACTACCATAAGGATCCAGTGCCTTGTAGCTTGGGTGGCAGTCAAAGGCAAGTGCCTTGTAAGATCAAACCCTGGCTACTGTAAATGACTTAAGGAAAAAAAAAATAAACATAAATCTTTGTAAGAATTCTTCTTCTTTCGGCTAGTCCCGTTAGGGGTTGCCACAGTGGATAATCTTTTTCCATATCTTCCAAATCTTTCTAAGTATTAAAATCCTTAAAATGATTACTAAAGAATGTACATTTGGAACCTAATCCATATATATATTTCACTAAGGAGACGACCAGGGCATGCAAGACAACAATGGGATACGCACGACATAGCCATGCCCACCAACTCACAGAGCCCCGCCCATCAACTGCAAGACCATGGGATACGATGAAAACTCACAGAGGACACGCCCACCAACTCTAAGACAATGGGACGAGAACGCCTGCCCGCCCGCCCGCCTGACTGTTACCAGCATTCACCGCAATATACTGGAGTGCAAAACTATCGCAGCTGCTAAGCTTTCAGCCACGTGAGATTGAGCAATAACAGGTCTGTGATGCCCTTAGATGTCCATGGCTGCACGCGCGCTACACTGAATGGATCAACATGTGTCTACCCGGTGCCGAGAGCCATGGGTAAGCCGTTGAACCCCATTTATGATGGGGACCGGGGCTTGCAATTGTTCCCCACGAACGAGGAATTCCCAGTAAGTGAGGGTCATAAGCTCGCACTGATTAAGTCCCTGCCCTTTGTACACACCGCCCGTCACTACAACTGATTGGATGGTTTAGTGAGGTCCTCGAATCGGCCCTGCCGTGGTTGTTCGCGGCCTCTGGCGGAGCGCCGAGAAGATGATCGTACTTGACTATCTAGAGGAAATAAAAGTCGTAATTCCGTAGGTGAACCTGCGGAAGGATCATTACCGGTTGTGCCGACTTGTCATTGGACAGTTAGGACCCGAAACCTCTCGGGCCCGCTTCCCCGCCCTCTCTCTGGAGAGGCGGAGGGGGCAGAAAGGGCGTCCTCCCTGGGCGTCCTTCCCCACTCCCCCAGTTCCGCCCTCCACGCCCGACCGCCGTCCAGTCCCGTCCCTTGCTCTGGGAGGTGGGGGCGCGGCGGCGGTCCTCCAGTTTTCAGTCACGGACAATTGTATGTTGCTCTCTCCAGAGTTCCACCTTTTCATTCACTTACAGTGGTATCCTCAAACCCACCCCATTTGGACAACTGTGTCTTTCAGGAAGTGTTCACCCATCAATACATTATTATGCGGCGTGGCTAGTACCATATATTATATAAAAGTTTAAGAAATTCATGATTATAAATTATTTACTTATATCTTCTTAAATACTTTAAGTGTACACATCATTAGGTACCTTTATCTAGTACCAATGGAATCACCTTTTGCCTCCAGGACAGACTGAATTCTTCAAGGCAAGGATTAAAAAGGTACTTGAAACATTCCTTAAGAAGTTAGTCCATTGTGACTCAATATCATCTCACAGTTCCAGTACACTTTTCAGGCACACATTCATTATGAGAACTACATGTTCTATCTCATCCCAAAGGTACATCATTGGATTGTGATCCAGGGACTGTACAGACCTATTGAGTAAACTGAAGTCACTGTCATGTTTGTAGTTCCAGGGTGAGATGATTGGTTCTTCATGACATGGTGCTTTATCTTGCTGGAAGCTTTCATTTGAAAAAGTAGACTTACCAAAAAAGCATGAACAAATTCAAAAATAATGCAGAGTAGCATTCAGATCATGCTCACTTGATATTATGTGATTTACTGTGTTTCAAAAAATGCATACCCCACACCATTATTCTTGAGCCAACACCCAGTGCCTTTATCAGCTGCCACACCCCATCCATGTGGTGACAAACTGTATGCTCTTATATACTTTTTTCAGTACCACAGAATTGTTAGCTGCCTGTTTGTTTTTTATAGCAGTCAGTAAACTCAGTCAGTTTCATTAATGGCCTATTTTCAGACAAGGAACTACAGCTAGTTGGATGTTTGTTTTGGTAGTGGCCCATTCCTGACACACTTATAACATTGTTGTGTGTGAAAAATTAAGCCTTTCTAGATGCACTCATGCCAGCAGGTCTGGATGCTATCTTCTAAGACGGACTCAAACCTACATATATTATACCTTTAGTCTTGCACATTCTACCTGTGATTTACTTCTCGATAATTTGGATATGTGACTACTTACTTTTAAATTGTTTACACTTATATTCCTGTCACTAAATTATAAAACAGTGACAATTCAGTCTAGCCTGAAACAACTTTTTGCCCTGTTTTGCTTCTTATTTTGGTTCATCCTACTAAGTGCTAAGCTTCCCATCATGTAATCCATTATCTCATAAACAATGAAGAACACTGAATATACACTACAAGGCCAACATCTGTTTTCAGTAGTTAAGAAAATCCAAGGCCTGGCCCTCATGTGCCTATAACCAGCAAAGCATCTCCTTTAAATGTCTTCATGATCAATAGTGACATGCACAGCTGTACAGGTATAAACAATGGTAGACAAATAATTATAGTCATTCTGCCTTGCAGGTTGTTGTTTCTGAAGTAATTTCACAGAACAAAACGCAAAAAAGTGAGGGAAAGAAGATAAACATTGATCGATTTCATGGCTTAGCTTCTGGGAGGCGAAGCCCCATAAATTTCTAACATAGTGATCTAATGTTTGTGCCTCCGAGCATTCCACACAGATTCCTAATGGATCTTCCTGTAGATGACCTCAGTGCAAGATGACAGTTTAATGCAAGAGATAGTGAATACTGTCCATGGTTTATTTTGTCTATGAAACCACAAAGTGAACCATGTAACAGAGCATTGAGATTTGTTCCACTAACATTCTCAGTCAATAAATAAAGAGACAAATCAAGATTTACAATAAGCAAGCATGACAGCAAGCAGTAATGTGCGGTACATCATGCTCATTAGACAACTGAAAAGAGTTACTGTCAAACGAAAATCTAATTATATTTTTTACTATTAGATTTCCTTGTACAGTTAAACTAGGCTGTTTCAATAACACTTCAATATATTTAAGTTAACATTTTAAAGTGTATCCTGGAAGAAATAGGTCCAAGACAGGAATTAACGATGGAAGCAGTGGCATTAGGACATTTTAGGATGGAGTGGTGGCTCTGAGGCTAGGGATATGCACTGGCAATCGGAAGGTTGCCAGTTCGAATCCCGTAAATGCCAAAAGGGACTCTGCTCTGTTGGGCCCTTCAGCAAGGCCCTTAACCTGCTGAGTGCTTTGAGTAGTGAGAAAAGTGCTATATAAATGCAAATTATTATTATTGTGAATTTCCCCTTGGGATTAATAAAGTATCTATCTATCTATCTATCTATCATTACATCAGAGAGCATAGCTTCATTTAACGTTTTGTGATGAATAACCAAAACCTGCAAATTGGTAAAATGTGGGAGGCACATCAAAAAACATTAACAGTAACATAGGTAGAATGCATAAATTCTACACTAGGGTTCTTTAAGTTCACTCCTGGAGAGCTTCAGTGGCTGTAGTCGCTTGTTCTAAACCAGTTTCTTTTATATTTTTGCCTTGTCATTAAACGGGACAACCCAGTTGCTACCCCAAATCATTCTGAGATTATCTGTCATTCCTATACATGACCACACCAGCTGAATGGCGACTCTCTTCTTCTTCCTCTTATTCTTTTCCCACTTCTATGTGCTTAATCAACCCTCTCCATATAGCTCAGACCTGCTCTTCCTCCTCAGTCAAACCCTTTTCCTTTAAATCTTCTTTTACTTTATCAGCGAGCTGTTATTAGAATGTATGTTGACGAGAAAAACATATTACATTTCACTTGATAAAGACTGTATTTTAGTTCCCTTTTAAGAGGGCTAATGCTGCATACTGGCAATATATTTTTTTGTTTTTTTTTGTCAGTACCTCTTGTCACTTCTCAGGGAACTGATCATCACATCAGGAATATCATAGCTAAGCTTTACTGCATCAAGCACACTGTGCTCGAAGACATTAACCGACCAGTGAGGTGCTACAGTTAGTTTTCATATGGTGTGGGTGTGCAAACATAAAACAACTTATTTTTGCGAACATAAAGAGACAATTTGCAGCAGTGTCTGGTACTCCTAACGTATTCGGATCAATTTACTGCATTAAAATTTCATAAAGGACATGTAGTGATAATGAGGCAGCATTTGTTAACCATAAGCAGTTACATTCCATTAACGTTTAAGTCAACTGTGATGCCAAGATGAGTCTGACAAACGTCATCCCTTGGTGGTCTGGGTCAACCCTTTAATTCATTTATCTTTGAAACAAACCAGCTTCGGCAGATTTGGTGTTACAGTACGTAGTGGCTGGCTTATTGGTAATGTAACTGGCTGAACCTTTAGTTTTTTATATGGTCTGTACTATTCATTGTAACAGCACTCATGTCATTACATATGCCAGGTAACAGCGACTATTTGCTCAGATTCTGGTGCTTTACGGCATCTCCTGATCCCTAGAACACTGAGAACAGACACTATAATGCCATACATCTTGCACATTGAGATACTGAGTGCAGCCAGATACTCTTGAATGCAGGTGTTGGGGTTTCAACACAGGAGGTGGGATGCTGCTTTACCAGAAAATTAAGTTCTGCAGCTTTGTTTTTGCATATGTATGAGGCAGACTAGCATGCTCCATATGTGGTTGTTTCAGAGCACCAACCAGGCGTGGTTTGAGGCATGTTCTTATATGCACAGTTACATGATGATTGTGATTTATAAAGGTAAATTCCATAGAAGTGTGCATACTCCAGGCTTTAAAAATCAGATTAGTCTTTCGTATATGCATTTTCTTGTTTTTAGGCTGCAGATTTGTTATTTTAGGATTTGATGTAACCAATCTAATCCCTCCTCTCCAAGCTCTCAAGCTCTACAAGGCTCCTTCTATTTTACCTGTCATTTATGACTTAGGCATTTGGGGAGTCTTCCTAAGCCTGTTCATCTTCGGTTTCAGGAGAATAAGACTCCCAAGTGACATAGTTTTAGGGTTCATTGTCTTTTAGATGCCTCATGAAAGCTCCAAGGATGCAATTCAAAGAAGAAACTCCTTTGTGTTGGCAATTTTGTGATTTGTTGCAACTGTTGATAGCTCATCAAGTCTATAAAATTAATTTCCTTCCATGATCTCCTGGCTAAATTGTCCATCATAGCCTTGTCCATTCTGGCCACCTAAACATTCCCTGTCTCTAAGTAGCTAACTATGAATCTCAGCCCTTCACAACCTAATACGTAAGTTATGGTGAGTACATTTGCCCAAGAATGGCTGCTGTTGCATCATCCAGGTGGATGCTACATATTGATGGTGGATGAAGTGGCTCCCCATTGTCTGTGTGAAATGTTTTGAGCTTCTAGAAAAGCGCCATATAATCATAACTATAATCTTCATTTTTATGGACCATATGATCATTAATTTGTTTAAAAATAATTTTTCTAAGGTGAATGTAACTGACAATCAGTAAGACATTTCCCTGTTTATAGTTAGGGCCATTCACTATCACAGGTCTCCCTTTCCTTGTTGCTGCTAAACAAAATGCCATCATTACCATACTTTAGTGAGCATATTACCTAAGCACTTCCCCATTTTTGGGTTATATCACACCTATTTACACCTTGGCCTCAAAATGCATGTATATGGTGTTGATAGATAGATAGATAGATAGATAGATAGATAGATAGATAGATAGATAGATAGATAGATAGATAGATAGATAGATAGATAGATAGATAGATAGATAGATAGATAGATAGATAGATAGATAGATAGATAGATAGATTTTCCAAGGGGAGATTTACCTTTTGAAGAATATCAAGAAACATAGAAATGTCATAACACACAACAACCACAACCCTCCACAAACACACAGAATAATTTTTAAAAACAAGAAAATTCTGACTTGGCTAATGATAAGAGAGCAGTCATGCATTCTCTTGCTGTATTGCCCTATTGGCATGCCTGTGGAGTAATCTTGAATCTTTCAACAGTCCTGGATCCTTTTTAATCTTATAATGTAATCTTAGGTCTGGCAGTGTCTTTAGTCACAGTTTCTCTAACCCACAGCTAAAGATTCTGGATGGATAGCCTTATTGATGCCATGACCTGATTGTGTTTTAACTTGATTATGATGAAGTTGGCAGTAGTGATATGTACTTTTCAATAATTATACCCTGAAGTACCTTTAGCACCTTAGGATTCAACAAGTTTTGACATCTGCTTCAGATATACTTCACATAACATAAATGGTGTTGATGTATCATCCAAGAATATATCAGATTGGTTTAACTAGTGTGACTGCACACATGTAAGTTGTGTTTAAGTGTTAATGGACAGGACGTTTGTGGCTGAAAAGTCAATTAGATTTATCAAATCACCTTCTGAATAAGGGACTGTCTACAAACAATGAAAACTTGTAGCCATTGCAATCCTCTGTGAATTTAACTGAAAAGCTAGGGTGTAATGTATCAGTATGTAGGTCCGTGAAACCAACGTATACCTGAATGTATTTCATATTTTATCTTTACTGACAACTGTTTGAAAAAATGCACTGTATTCATCATGTTTAAAGTGCATTCAGAAAGTATTCGAACCCCTTCACTTTTTTCCCATTTTTAAATTGAGCCTCATGCTAAAATCATTTAAATGAAGTTTTTCTCTCATCGAGCAAAACTCAATACCCCACAATAACTAAGTGAAAACAGGATTTTAGAAATGATTGCAAATGTTTTATAAAAAAACTGAAATCTCACATTTAGTGATGAGTGAACCCTGCTGAATTTGCTTCAGGGGGAGTTACTCCAAATTAAAATGTTGCTTAGGACCCCTAAAGGTTAGGGCTGACCAATGCTACTACCGGCCTCACCTGGACTGAACAGTATCATATATATAATTCACTAAGCCGACAGAACAAGCAAGACAACCATGGGATACGCATGGCATAGCCACGCCTGCCAACTCACAGAGACCCGCCCATCAATGCTAAGACCATGGGATACAATGACAACTCACAGAGCCACGCCCGCTGACAACACAGAGCCCCGCCCACCAAGAATTCACTAAGCAGTCGACCATGGCACACGCTCGACAACAATTCAAGCGAGAGCGAAAGCATTTGCCAAGAATGTTTTCATTAATCAAGAACGAAAGTCGGAGGTTCGAAGACGATCAGATACCGTCGTAGTTCCGACCATAAACGATGCCAACTGGCGATCCGGCGGCGTCATTCCCATGACCTGCTGGATGGTCAACAAGGTAACCAAAGTCTTTGGGTTCCGGGGGGGTGTATGGTTGCAAAGCTGAAACTTAAAGGAATTGACGGAAGGGCACCACCAGGTGTGGAGCCTTTCGCTTAATTTGACTCAACACGGGAAACCTCACCCACCCCGGACATGGAGAGGATTGATAGATTGATAGCTCTTTCTCGATTCTGTGGGTGGTGGTGCATGGCCGTTCTTAGTTGGTGGAGCGATTTGTCTGGTTAATTCAGAAAACGAACGAGACTCCCACCTGCTAAATAGTTGCGCGACCCAAGAGCAGTCAGCGTCCAACTTCTTAGAGGGACAAGTTGCTTTCAGCCATGTGAGATTGAGCATTAACAGGTCTGTGATGCCCTTGGATGTCCAGTACTGCACGCGTGCTACATTGAATGGATCAACGTGTGTCTACCCGGCGCCGAGAGACATGGGTAAGCCGTTGAACCCCATTCGTGCTGGAGACTGGGGCTTGCAATTGTTCCCCAAAACGAGGAATTCCCAGTAAGTGCGGGTCATACGCTCGCACTGATTACGTCCCTGCCCTTTGTACACACACCCCCCTCGCTACTACCATGGTCGGGTGACTTGGTGGATTATATATAGAAAAGCAGCCAGAACCACAAAGAACAATGAAAAGACAACTTGACTCAGAGGTGCATGTGGACTGCAGCAGAGACAAAAGTGACTGAGGCGGTGTTTGGAAAATGAACAGTCAACGTGACTCACAGGTGCATGTGGACTGTACACAGACGAAAGCGACTGAGTTGAGGAGTTGGGGGCAGGCACATGAGCAGGCAATGCGTACTGAACGATGATTGTATGTTGGTTTGTAGCGTGCATTGTTGCAATGTTACTTTTCTTGGTGGTTTATTAAATTACGAATTTTTCAAATGTTCATTTTTTTCCCTGTGCTTAAAAATCATTAAAAAAGCGCTGTGATTATGTGGCGTATGCTACGCCGCGGGTTGGCTAGTTACTATAATTTCTCCTTCTCAACAGTTGCAACCAGACAGCTTGATCTAAAGTAAAGTAAAATAAAGCACACTATAGTATATGCAGAGTTCTAGGTAAAATTTTACCTACTGTAAGCTGAGGAGGCCAAAATCTTGTATTGAAAGTGGTCCCTGAGGCATTTTCTTTTCACTTGTGTATTTATTCAAACACTAACTACTATGTTATTAGGATTAGGATTAGGAAGCCTTTATTGCCATTGTACCAGTACAACATAAATGGTAAATGGTACAACATACAACAACAAATAATATAAAAAACACACATGTTATAACAAAAAAATACCATACCTAAATACATAAGGGACAGAAAATTATTGTCCACTAAAGTAATCATTGTACATACTGGAAAAAAAATTATAAAAGTTTTATGAGTTTCTAAAATTTTAAATTCTGATGGCCCAAGGGTAAAAACTATCTGCAAATCCTTTTCTTTTACTTTTAATGCTTTTGTACTGTCTGCCGGAGGGCAGTAGTATGAACAATGAGTGGCCAGGATTGGTCATCATTGACTTTCCTGGCTCTGCGGAAGCATTGGGCACTGGAGATATCTTCCAGGGAGGGCAAAGAGCAGCCAATGATTTTCTCTGCCATGGACATTACCCTCTGCAGAGCTTTCCTGTCTGCTGCTGTACACGTTGAAATACAGTATGTTAAAACACTGGTTGAGTGGTAAAAGGTCAACAGCAGCTTCCCTTTCATTTCCACTTTCTAGCGAAGTCTCAGGAAATGCAGTCGCTGCTGGGACTTTTTGACCACAGTTAAGAGTGTTTGCTGTCCAGGACAGGTCCTCAGAAATGTAAGTTCTCAGGAACATAAAAGAGGTGACCCTCTCCACAAAGTCCCCGTTGATATAAAGTGGGGCAGGCTCTGCTCTGTGCCTCCTGAAGTCAATGACCATGTCTTTAGTTTTGTAGGTGTTTTTTGTGAGATTGTTCCTGTATGGTGATTCATTATCATCGGTTATGAGACCTACCATGATGGAGTCATCAGTTAACATGATGATAGTGTTGCTGGAGGAATCAGGTGTACATGCATAAGTGTACAGGGCATAGAGAAGTGGGTTCAGTGTACAGCCCTGAGGGGAGCTGGTGCTAAGTGTTAGGATGGAGGAGGTGTGGGGGAGTTTGTTGGCGGCCAGTGAGGAAATCTTGTATCCAAGCACAGAAGGAGGGGGGAATTCATGACCCAAAAAAAAAATAGGTTCTAAATACAAAAGATTATTAAGAAGCTCAGCCTGAATTGACAAGTAGTTTAGTTTAGGTCAGGTTGGGGAGAATGCACTGGTACAGCGTGTTGTCGCACCCACCACACGACGAAACAGCTCGGGATCCTGGTTGGCAACTTCCCAGGCAGACACATGGTCCTGTCCCACCCTCTGGAAATGACCCTCTATCTGCCACAGCCAGGTGTTTCATGGGAGTCCCCTTGGCCTGGTATAGCCACTCGGGACCTCAACAATGAGGATCCTATGAGTTGGATCACCCTTGAAGAATCGCACCACATGGCCATAGTGGCATAACCGACGCTCCCTCACAATGCCGGTAATGTGCCTCATTCGGGACTCCATGAGCAACCGCTCATTCAACACAAAGTCAAGATGATTTAAAATTATAAAGACACTAGTTAACATTTACAGTATATTCTCCTTAGCCCCACTCCAACTCACCTGTGAGCTTGCCTTTCCTTGCTCCTTAACCTTCCACTGCTTAAAAATTGTATAAATAAATAAACATGCATTATGTACATAGGAGAAGTGATCAGAATATCTAAGTCTTTTATCTTCAAGGTAATCTCATTCAGATGATATGCCTGTGTCCCAAAATTCTGACCATTTTGGGAAGTAATGCTGGAAGTATAGTATTTAGCTATAATGTAATTAAAGGATCAGGTCAAGTATTTCGAAGTTGAAGTTTACCCTAAGAAACTGTGTTGTTAACTAAAGCATCAATTATAAACACAGAAAAGTGAATCACCCAGAGCAGCTTATAATTGCAGTCAACTGAGCACCAAAGAATAAAATAACCAAATGTATCCACTTTGAAGCAGCAAAGGCAACAAACAAAATTGGAAGTCATTAATTTTAACCATGGATTCTGCAATCTGTGGAGTTTTCCAGTTAAACAGCAGTAAACTATCACAAAATGTACGTCTGCAGCTGTTTAGCATGAAGCTCCAGATTTAAGCAAAATAGCTGTAAAATGTGAGTATGTATGATGTGAAAATTAAACAAAAATACAAGGTCTGTAGTTTCCCAAAATCTTCTTTCACCAAGTCCACTGTCAGGCACAAGAGATAAGAAATGTGAATGATCAATAAACAAACTTATTGAAAGGCTTTTATTTCAGATATGAAAGGCTTTTATGCCAGATTGACCACCATTTTCAGGAAAATATAGGTATGTTATGAATGTAAAAATCAATCCACCTTTAAAAATGCCAAAGTTATACTTTTTCTTTCTTCACATTAATGAGGGTCGCTGAAACGCGATCAAATTTCTTTTCTTTCAGTGTCATTTTGATTACCTTGGATCAGATATGTGATAAATTATGACAGCTTTCTAAGCTCTCTGTCAGATCCTTAAAGGCTTAAAGATAGTGATCATCAGTTAAAAATCTTGGAACAGATTTTATAGATGCTAGACACACACAAGATTTTCAGTAAAAATCACGTGACATGATCCAAAGAAGATTTTCAGTTCATTGGTAAAATCTTGTATTTAATTTCTTGTATTTAATAATTGGCAATTGTTTCAAATGTTTTCTTTTACCTTAGCAACTACTAGGTCAGCATGAATGCGAGTCATCTGTGACTGTTCCACTGCCATACTGGAAAGATTTTACCCACTGATAAAGGGCAGTCTTACTCAAGGAATAATTATGTGACTAAAATATGGCGAATATTGGAATATGGAATGAGGAAACAGCAACCTCCTGGGATGGGTTAACATTTCATTTTTGTACAAAACCTTCATATCACCACCTAAAATAGACACTCTGAACTTTTTGATCAAATATGCCTATCCTTGTAAAACAGCTTCTGTACTTCTTATACAAATTGCACCTATAGTTAATGGAGCTATGAAAAGTAAGGATTTACTTTAATGTGAGAAGTGTCATCTTTCACATCTTCTGTAACTCTGTGATGGCCAGTCTGATGTTCTATGCTGTGGTGTGTTTGGCTGGTAACATCTCTTCAAGAGAGGACCACCGAATCAACAGGCTAAATAAAAGGGCAAGTTCAGTTATAGGATGCACTGTGGACCCCATGGAGGTCATAGCAAAGGACAGAATTAATACAAAACTGAGTGCCTTTATTCACTTTCAGCCAATGAACTATTCAACAGAAGTGTGTCAAAAAACACTCATGGGGTTCCTTTATACAAGCAGCAATATGTCTGCATAACGCCTCACTGGGACTGTGACTGCCAAGTCAGAATGTTTCTTTCTTTTTCTGGCTTTATAGTAATTCCACTGTTTGCTCAGACCAAAGTGTGTGTGTGTGTTTTTGATTTACTTACTTGTTTATCTACCTATTTATGCATTTGTTTATTAATTTAACTGCAAAAAGACAAATTTCTCCCTGGGGACAAATAAAGTTCTGTCTGTCTATCTATCTATCTATCTATCTATCTATCTATCTATCTATCTATCTATCTATCTATCTATCTATCTATCTATCTATCTATCTAATTAAAATTATTGTACCTTATCAAAGGATGAATTGATCAGTCATGGCCCAAATCAGTAATTTTGTGTAAATCCAATTAAACCATAATCAGGTCAATGTACAGTAAAAAATTGATGAAGATTTGAAATCTCTACTATGACAGAGTTAGGCTTATAAATTGCCAGACCATTTGCAATACACCAATATATACAAGATGAAAAGAACTAAAGTTGTAGTCATACCCTTCCTATGAAAAGAAATATTCGGTCTCCTGTACGTTATGCTAATGACTCCAGCAAGTGCATAATGAGTCCAATTAGCAGCTCTTGTGGAAGTTGTACTAAGAAAATAAGACACTGTACATGAAAAATTAGACAAATGTAAAATGCCAGTGTCTGGAGTTGACTGTTAAAAGGACATTAAGAAGTTTATTCAGGCAATGGAGTTATAATAAAAATGCAACCTATTGTTTAATGTAAATGTAAATTTAACAGACTCCAATTATGCCCATACAGACAAGACCATAAAATAAATTTATTGCATAATACTCTTCTGTTACATACTGCGTTATTTTAAAATCTTTAGTCAACAAAAGTATTCATGTGCTAAACATTATATACAGCACAAAACAGAGTAAAACAAAAAAAATCCTTCCATTCATTATTGAAGCAGTCTAATGTAATTCAGGACCACAGTTGACTGGATTGGATCCTGAAAGCAAGGGTTGCAAGGTGGGAAGACACCCGAAACAAAAATAGTGATTTATGGCTTACTTAGTTATACACATATTAATGAAGAACAGCTGGCCAGAATAAACAAAACTATGAAATTCTAGAAAAAATAAGTAAGTTCCCTTGGGATGTCATTTATAAATGGGAAGAACTGGTCACAAATGTATAGGGGCATCATCTTTGGTGACTGTTTGGTAGAATAGGTGGAGGCATGCATTCAGGTAGCAACATGTCTAAGAGGCTGAAAGTATAATGACAATAAATTCAACTAAGCAGAATTTCAAAAAGCCTGAAAAACAGAGTATTTAACACTACTGCTTCATATCCGTCCTTGGTATGAGTCCCAATATTGTCAACTGGCTGCATGAAACTTGGGTTAACTGTAATGTCTAAACTGATTGTGTGCAAGTGAGTGTGGCTGCATAAGCGTACCCAATAATGGACTGGCATGCCATCTGCAATCAGTTCCTGCTTTGCAGCCAAAGACACTGCATGGATTGGCCCTGTAACCCTGAACTGGATTAGGAGGGTTTAAAAATTCATGGATGGATGAATAGTCAGACTGCAACATCCTGCTCTGATGGGTTCTGTCCTTAATAATGATTAGAAACAAATAACAAAATAATCTTTATACAATAAACTTTTTTTTAAGTTTTTATGTTGCTGCTGAAAAGCCAGAAAAAATATTTTTGTTAGAAAATTAAAATTAACATCTTCTTCTTCCTCTTCGTCTTTTCCCACTTCTATGTAGGGTTGAAGTGCTTGATCAACCTTTTCTAAACAACTCAGTCCTGCACCTTCTTCTCAGACAAGCCCTTTTCCTTCAGATTTTCTTTTACTTTATCCATCCACCTCCATTTTGGCCTCCCTTACTTTCTCTTCTCCTGTACTTCCATTCCCATAACTCTTTTGCCTACATATTCAGCATCTCCCCTCATCACATGTCCATACCACTTCAGTCTACTTTTTTGTACCTTCTTAGATATCTCTCTCACTTTTCTTGTACCTTTGATTGTCTCATTTCTTATTCTGTCCTTTTTTGCAATTCTACACATCCATCTCAAAATTATCATTTCTGCCACGTCTAACTTCTTCTGGTGGAGTGGTGGCTCCGAGACTAGGGATTTGCACTGCTAATCAGAAGGTTGTTGGTTCGAATCCCATAAATGCCAAAAGTGACTCTACTCCGTTGGGCCCTTGAGCAAGGCCCTTAACCTGCAATTGCTCCGTCCTGGGTATGATGTTTTTCTGCATCCAGCCCTGCATACAGGCCCTCCAACCTGCAGGGAAAAACCTGGGGGTTGGTGGCAGAATTGGCACTCCTGCCACCATAAAAAACCTCACACTGTTCCATCCTGAGTTAGTTTGTCGTGTGGTGGGTGCGGTAATGCGCTGTATCAGAGTGTGCTCCTAACCTCTCCTCTCTCTAACTTCTTCTCCTGTGCTCCATATACTGCCAATGTCTCAGCTCCATACACCATTGCTGATCTTACCACTGTTTTAAACCTTACCTTTTACCTTTGCCTTAATTGTTCTGTACACACTGCACTCTATGAGTTATCTTTGCATCTCATTTTCCATCTTGGGCTACAACTGATCCTAGATATTTAAATGTATCCACTCTTTACAATAGCTCAATTTTCAATAGAAAATTCCAATGAATCTTCTTCTTCTTCTTTCAGCTGCTCCCATTAGGGGTCACCACTTGTTCCATATCTTCGTATTTTCCCGTAATAATATTATGTACAGTAAGCTGTACTATCTAGTTTTATAATAAACATTTAATATAATGTGCAAAATGTAAAATTTATGACTGGATGGCATGGCACCGGAAGCATTCCTAACTCAGAAGAAAAAAGGAGTATGCTGCCTCACTTCAGGAAGTCAGAATCTGGAAGCAGTGGGCAACACTCAGTGGAGGACAAAAGGAGGAAGAATTGTGTGATTTGTGTTTAATTATTATATAATTGTGGCTTGTTATTAGGAAGATTGTGAAGAGGTGCCTGGGAAAGAAATAAAAACCCTTTATTTTACCCTATCAACGTGTGCTGCTTTACTGTGTCTGTGGTTTAGGGCTTTCTGGCGCCCCCTTGTGGTTGCAAAGCTCACAGGGCATGGTAAATTTCATTGGTATATATGGTGTTTGTGTTTCTCAACACTAGCTGACCTTCATCACCATTTGAATTATATAATTTTTCATTAATAAATGAATTTGCATGTATTGATACACAAGAATTATTACATACTTACTGTAACACAATTAGTATTTCATGTATTAAAAATGAGAAGTTTCAAGCAAATGTGTGTGAAATAGGGGATAGTCATAAAGGGTAATAAGGTCATAATTATTACTGTGTATTTTTTATATAATCTATATATTCCCTAAACCCCCGGAGCAGTTCCTAAAAAATCCTAATGCTACTACTATTACGGTACTAACACTACTATGTTTTACTAATAATGACAAAAATATAAATATGATTGTATTGCACATTTCCTGACAACAGATCAGCTAATCCTGATGTTTTCCACAAAACAGAAGGAGGATTTTTTAGAAATATGACCAATGGTCCAATATTTTCAAATCCCTTTAATCCAGTTTGGGGTTGCGTCAGCCAGAGCCTAAGCCACAAGCATCAGACACAAGGGAGCAACCAACTTTAGAAGGGGCAATTCTTAGAGCTGTAAATAGTAATAATAATAATAATAATAAGATGAAGAATAATTAAGATTTACCTCAACAACTGGCTTCACCAAAAATATGTAATGAAAATAAATATAAGAAATCATTGCCCAAAACATTCAGTTACGCTAAAATATTAATTACAGAATTATGGCAGTGGTTATAGTTGCTTTGCATTTTGACAGTTATGCTGTTTGCGAAAGCTTATTATTGCTTCTTTTTTAATTGATTTGAAAAGCTTTCTTTATCCTGATTAGGGTAATTGGAAAACAAAGCTGAACTTAATTGCATGGGTGCAAGGAAGGAGCTGAATGCAGATTGTCGTTGCACTGCACTGTTTACTCGCACACATTTCCACGCTGAACTGGTCAATTTGGTTAATAGCAGGACTGAAGGAGGAAAACTACAAAGGGAAGAACCCCAAACAGAAAGACCCACATTTAGCTCTAAGTGGTTTACGTTGGAAACTCTACTTAGATAATCATATTTCTACCTATTCAAACATCTGAGTATATTTGCATAGCATAATAATGAAATGACAGAAATGAAACAAAGCAAATATCCAGATGTCCATCCATCAGTAGCCTAGCGTGGGTGTCAGCCGCCCGGGGCGGAGGAAAATTCCGCCGCTCCCTTATTTAGGTATGGTTCAAATTTTTACAAGATATTATTATTATTTATTGTGAAATTTTGCCACCCCCTAAAAGTGCCACCCGGGGCGGGCCGCCCCTGTCGCCCCCACTACGCTACGCCACTGCCATCCATCCATCCATCCATTTTTCCAACCTGAATATCTAGATCAGGGTCACAGGGCACCTGGAGCCTATCCATGACAAATATAAACTTTTTTATTCATCCATTCATATCACACCTAGTAATTAAGTTTAAGGTTGCAAAATGTTTCAGATTCCAGTAAGTGTTTTAATAATTTACCTCAGGATCATATATTTTAAAGTTAAAAATAAAATAACGCATATAAAAAACATACAGACTAATCCACATTTTAATTCATATTTGTAATTCTCTTATGTTTCAAGTTATCTTTATTGAATGCTGCAAGATTCCAGAACTGCTCAATGAGATAAGAAATGGTCATTTAAATCCTAATCACTGGAAATATATAAAGAAATCATTATTTTTTTCACTTTTTCTCCCTTCAGATGTTATGTATCTACATTGCACATCTGTGTGTTTTATTGTTTTTCTTAATATAAAGTAGCAGGTGCTGCATCATTCATTATAAACACTTAAGATCAATGTCAGGTGGAGAACTTTGTTTCTTGGGGAAAAAAGAATTTTCTGCACCCTATCATCAGCAAAACCAAGGAACTGATTATTGTCTTTCACTGCACCAAACAGCCCTCTGTTCCGGCCACTATTCAGGGAGTGGATATAGATGTGGTCCACTCCTACAAGTACCTTGAGATCCACATTAATGACAGGTTGGACTGGTCTTGCAACATAGCGAAGCTTTATAAGAAAGGGCACAGCAGGCTCTTCTTCCTCAAGAGACCAAACTCCTTTAATGCAGGAAGTGACATCCTTCTTATCTTCTACAACTATGTGATGGCCATTGTGATTTTCTGTGCTGTCATGTGCTGAGCTGGCAACATCACTTCAAGAGAGGCCCACTGAATTAACAAACTAATATTAAGGGCAGGCTCAGTTATGGGACGCAATCTGGACCCCCTGGAGATAGCAATAAAGGAAAGAATTAAAACAAAACTGTGCCATTATGAACAATGCTGTACATCCTCCCTCTGACACATTAACACTGAGGAATTTCCACCAATAAAATCACTCAGCTGAAGTGTGTCAGAAACACTTAGTGGGGCTTCATTATACCACCTGCATAATGCATCACTGGGACTGGGACTGCCAAGATAAGTTTTTTTTTTCGTTCTTTTTAAAATTTTTTAAAAACTTTTTAGTCATTCTGATGTGTGTTCAGATTATAATGTGTGTGTATATACATTTATTTATCTACCTTTCTATTTATTTATGTATTGATTTATTTAAAGAACTTCTGTAAACAGCCAGATAGACAGAATAAAGGTCTATCTATCTATCTATCTATCTATCTATCTATCTATCTATCTATCTATCTATCTATCTATCTATCTATCTATCTATCTATCTATCTATCTATCAAATGATAATATCTTGTCGCCTTCATTCATCATGTATACCTTTATATACTGTATGCAATTGGAATGTGAATTATTTGACTGGCAGATGACTTACATTATTTGAGATACAACTGGTTACATTTCTTTTGTTTTCATAATTTGGGCGCAGGCATGTGAAGTGACTTGCTCAGGGTCACACAGTGCTCCACAGTGCACAGAGGTCCTAAGACATTACCCACTATACCACACGGTCTATGATAAATATGTAATATGCAGGAACATTTACTAAATTTTAAAAGATATGGAATATAAATTAGTAGATTTATTATATGTGTGGAACAGATTTAGTATATATGTTGAGTTGCCAGCAATAAAGAAGTGACATATCAAACCTCTCAGGAAACAAATAAGGCCATGGAATTTAGACACAAATTTTAACTTTTGTTTTTATCATTTTAACTTAAGGTCGTTTGATTAGTATAAAGAGCAACGGTGACATTTTATCTCCACATGCCACATTCAGCAAAGTTCCTTTAGCCATTCCACATGACTGCCTATCAATAATGCATTAGAGCCCCTGCTTGCTTTTCATCTCACAAACAGTAGTTAAATTGGATGTTACCATAGTAAAGCTGGAGATCAGAAGCTAGTCACTCTGACAGATAAATAATTAGTGCAATGCCTGCCGTGGGAAACACAAATATCATGCTGAATCAAGAAATTTAAATGGCTAGAGTCATTTCTTCATGATGTCCATTTTTCCAAAGCATCCAATAAAGGACAGAAATACACAGGGATATACATTTTGAACTACAATGTTATGTTTTTTGACTTTAACTAAAGGAAAGTACATTAAAGAATTCAAATTATGTATGTTAGAGGAGACAAAAGTATGAACTCATCAGAAAATAAGTAATACAAGTAAAAACAAACAGATAATGGCTCCAAATGTAATGCATGAAAATGGCATGCAACAAAGCAAAAGTATACAAGTCTGATATTATATAATTGCGTTGAAAATAGTGAAATAGGCTAGTTCTGTTTGAACTGCAGTGGTGTCTGTGTGTGTGGGCTGGCACCCTGCCTGGGGTTTGTTTCCTGCCTTGCGCCCTGTGTTGGCTGGGATTGGCTCCAGCAGATCCCCTTTACCCTGTAGTTAGGATATAGCTGGATGATTTTTTAATCATACAAAATATATTATTAATATATTATTATAAATTAATAATATATATAAATATATTATTAATTTATTTGTTAATATATTTTTTTACTATTTACCATTCTGATTAGTTTTTAATGTTGCACAGCTCTACTTGTGCTTAAATTAATGAGTAAATTCACCTTTTAAGAAATATAGACTCTTTGTAACATTTACTACTTTTTATGTTGGTAGTACAAACTTTTGCTTATATGTAGCTTGGACTTCTGACAATTTGTAACGCGTATTTCCTCCAAAACAACAATTTTTGAATGTGCTGAAACTGTATACAATTTACTGCAGTGCAATTTAAATTGGATCAAATGTCAGCTTTTCTTCTTCTTAATGTCAGGATAATTTGTTTTAATGCAAGCATATGATATCTTCACTGGCCATTTTCTTCTATACTCAAAAGCTCCACAATTTCAAACTGGACAAGAAATATGAAGATCAGTCCAAACCCAACCAGAAACATGTGTTACTTCCAGGTAATATGTCACAAAGGAAGCCATGCATTATTATTTAATTACTTCCCACATTACAAAACAGAAACAACAGAAATATTTATAAATGAGATTGCCAATGCTTAACTCAGAATGGCTCTACTAGCTATGGGGCATGTAAGACGGATTTTTAAATTAAATGGGAGTCTGTGAAGATGACAGAATGGGATGCATATTTTAAGATGGTGCATGTACCAGTTATTAATAATACTACTAATAATAATAATAATAATAATAATAATAATAATGCATTTTATTTATAGGGGCACTTTACATTAGCAGTAAATCTCAAAGTGCAACATAAAAAGATTAAACAAAGGCAAGGCAAGATAAAAATAGAGATAAAAACATTAAATTAAAATTATTAAAACAGTTTAGGGAATCAACCCAGCCATGGTCAGTGTTACAACATGGTTATGTGTCAAAAAAATTCAAAGCACTCTTTATATTTTCTGCAGTTTTAAATTAATCCAATATAGATTTATATTAAAGAAATGTAATCAATTAGCTTACAAATAATGTTCAAAGATGTACACTGTTAGATTCAAGATTATTTATTAAGATCATTGATAACCTAACAGTTTTAGGGCAAAAGACAGAGTTTAAGAGTAATACTTTACTATGTCTCAGATATAAACTGTTTTTAACCAGATTATTTTAGTCCAGAATTTTTTTTTTACTTTTAATGTTATGTTAGCTGTTGCAGGCTGTTTGGGCAGAAATAATATAAATACAAGCAAAACACTACTTTAGTAATATTTTATTTAATAAGAGGAATTCATATCTTTATAATTATTCAGAATTATAAGCTCATGCATGCCATATAAATTTCTCAGCATTCACTATTAAGATGAATGAACTGCTTTATACTTACACCTATAATGGCCTGTGAATTTCCATTGAAGGTACTTTAGTGTGCATACAGATTAATCGATGGATGAATGTTGTTTCACTGACACAAACAAAGTAAATTGATTCAATTTTAACTCAAAACTCAAGAATGCACCATGCAATATGACTGTGTCAGCAATGTAGCAAAGGAGGATTTCGAAGGGAACAACCATGGAAATGGACAGTGAGTCAACTGGGTGATTAATTTGATATCCAGTATGCTTGGAGCCTACTGTTAGTCTAAATCTGCAGATATAAAACTGAATTTCTGTCTGTAACAGCATCACATGAAAACCACCACAATTATTTCTACAAAACTATTCAGAGCTTTCTGGAATAGTGTTGGATTGGTACTAAAATTTTGCCTTTGATATTGATACCAACTTTTGGACCACAGTGCCCATATCAAAATGGTTCCAAATGAAATAACTTCAAATCCTCCCAAAGCAAAAATGGGGATCAGTGGTTCCCCTGTGAAGTTCTGATTGTGTTGATGCAATAGCGAGTTTTGAGTGAGAGGTGGGACTTAACTGATGTTTACTTCTGGTACTGAAAATCGTGAAATTCTGGTAACTGTATTGTTTTACAATTTTGTTTTTTTGGTGCTTTTTCAGTACCAGTATAACACGTAACCCTAGTCTGGTATAGTCTAACTTAGAATATAGGATAATAAAATTTCAGATATTCTACACCTAAATATCTAAAAAATATAAAAACTCAGACAACCTTGCTAAAAGTTACCATTATCAGATGAAATAATAGTAAATTGATAACACTTCATATTCGCTGAGTGGCAGCAACAGATCAATCATGTGCCTAATTAAAATTGCTTGAGAGGAATGGCTCTTTGTTTATTTAGAATCTGTTTATCTTATTTTATTCTCATTCTTATTATCTATATATATGGCAAAAGAGTGATGAGAATGGAAGTAAAGCGAGTGAGGCCAAAGCGGAGGTGGACAGATAAAGTAAAAGAAGATCTGAAGGAAAAATAGTGATGAGGAAGTGCAGGATTGAGCTGTTTTGGAGAAGGTTGATCAAGCACATCAACCCCAAATAGAAGTGGGAAAAGGTCATGAGGAAGAAGACAAAGAAGAAGAAGAAGAAAAATTTCACTAACCCAACTTGTGAAGTCTGGAATGGACGATCCTTTGGACAATTCCAATTTACACATAGTATAAAGTGTGACAAATATTTATATATAGTGAGTTGTGTGAGGTTTGTCTCATTTACGGGGATCAATCAGAGAGGCACATAGACGAAGGTCTGAAGGTCACATAGCAGCGTAACTGAAGGTCACATAGCAGCGTAACTTTTTTTCTCTTTTATCTTCAGCACAAAAGAAGCCAACCAACCAGAGAATCCTTGACATTAACACAAGCCCCGCCTCCATTCCCTCCCCTTTTTGTGTCCGACTGTTAAAATACCATACGAACTGGAAGTCCACATAATTCATGAACCAGCTCAGTAGCCTAATAAATCCATGTTGTTACAGTCTGGGGTTCACATTATTGAAATCATCAATATTAAGCAGGGCAGCCTGTTATGCCAATCCTTTCTATGATGATATGTCTCTTTATTTCTTGCTATATATGTGTGTGCGCGGGTGATGTGAGACATGTAAGTATGGTCAGTGCCTTACAAAAATAGATTTAAAGGTGTATTGAATGAAGGGAAAAGTGTCACATAGTGACTAACCTGGTAACTAATAAGGTTCATCCTGGAGAACATTGATGTTGCATCTGGTTTACCTCCACTTCCACTTTTCTGACACCTCTACTGCCTTGCTCAACAAAAAGAAGAAGTCAATGGGGCAGTCTTTGGACTCACATGCTCACTGTCCAGTGAAGACCATATTTTTTTCAGAACAATTCTCGTTCTAACTTCTCTCTGTTTTATATTTACATTGTGGCAGACGGCTGGGGCACTTGCACAGCCGGGGCGTCTGGAGGATGGAAGGACCGGGAAAGAGACAATACCTCCCCCGGGACACGAGAGGACAGCCCCCCTGGTTTGCATTGGGGCCACAGGATCGGAGCTTGGAAGCTCAACCCTGTTGGGGCCCGTGGACATTGCCAGGGGGATGCCTGGAAGATTCCAGAGCCCTGGACTCCAGCAATTTCACCACACCAGGAAGTGCTGCAGGAAGATCGTCAGGGAGCACCTGGAGCACATCCGGGTGCAACATAAAAGGGGCCGCCTCACTCCATTCAGGGAGCTGGAGTCGGGAGGTGGAGGACAGAGCTTGCGAAGAAAAGAGTAGAGGCGGCAGAAGAGAGAAAAGGAAGAAAGAAAAGAAAGAGAGAGAAGGGACTGAGTCTATTTGTGGTGAATTGTGTGCTGAAGGGCCAGAACTATAAATAAAAGTGTGTGTTTTGCACTTGTGTGTCTTGGTGTCTGTTGGTGTCTGGGCTGATATATATATTCTCTCCATCTAGTTGAAAGTAAGGGGGATAAGATATTTGCATAGAGTGGGCAGAAGCCTTTGGCCATTAACCTGATAACTCAGAAAAGAATACTTTGAAGGAAACATGCCATGGGTAAGAACCAAAGGTTACAAATGGTACTGTATCTGTTCCATCTTGGCACTGAAAGGAGCCAGTAGAAAAGGACTGCCGGCTGCATAAGATCAGTCACAGACTGAAAATAGTTATAGGGTTTGACAGAGGGTGTTGTGATTTTGTGACTTCAAAATTTTATTAGGACTTTATATTGCAGCCCAGACCCCCAAATGTGACTTCAGGGTTCCCAGAAGGTAAACTCTAGGACTGATGAAGTTTTTAGAGTCAAATGATGTGCTGAGGAAAGTCTAGTTAGCATGTTGATAAAAGCTGAACTGAAGTGAAGGATTTTTTATGATATTTTCAAGGTGGAAAAGTGTGCGAAGCCATACCACCAGCAAAAGAGGAGTTAAAAAAATTTAAAATTGTTGCATAGGTAGGCAAATTGTACCATGTAGTCAGATATGCTTAGCGTTAAATATAGTACTTTGTGCTTGGTGACTACCTTATCTTTCCCATTGTGTAAAATTTTTTTTTTTTAACAGAAGTTTTATTTTTGGATTCTTGGTCTATTTTTATGCTTGCTTACAGTGACATTTAGAGGTGCTCCTCTCTTACACAGTACATACATACAGTATATTGTATGAAGGTTTAATCTGAAATTGTTCACAGGTGATTTCCTTCTTATAGCAAAATGCAGTGTTTACCAGATACTCAAGACAAATTAATCTATAAACTGTATTTTCAGTTTAATAATGTGGTGATCCAGGTTATTTAATTCTCTTTTATGTGTTTACTGGCTATTGTAATTGTGAAGAACTGTTAACTTCTTTGCTTACCTGCTTCAAGTGTACATTATCTATTTTCTTTAATTAAGATTGCCAGCAACGTTACTAATGAGACAGAGATCATTCATGCCCCTATAATTAGGCATTACATTGTGTCAGTGTCTAATCTCATGTAAATGTGCTTAACTTCCACAGTTCAGCAATTTATTATATGCTTGCTTTTGCAGTATAAAAAGTGATTCCTATTTATGATCTTAAAAATAACTTCTTATTTTTCTTATATTTTCCCTTTAATTTAGCAGATAAAAATAAACAGTGCTGCTTCATCTTGGGCTTTGTTTTATTGATTGTGTTGCTATGCATACACAGAATAACCTTTGAAAGCAAATGTATGACAGGAGAGAAGATGATGGGGGGCAAAGGGGCACCTTTTCTTTGTCATACTGCTTGAAGAGAAAATCATGTAAATACTCTTTTTTGACATGCAAACAATGGTAGAGAAAGGAAGGAGGGGTCTGCGGGTTAGGGGGATGGGGAAATCTACTGGTGCAAGGTTACAAGTCAGACAAAAAATATTTAACAGGCAAGTAATCACTAGGGATACAACCATTTCTTTTCATCCTTACTAGAAAAATTAGATTAATAGTTTATATACAGTGGTGCACTGCAGTGCCAACATTTAGATTATGCATCAGTTTCTGGCAGAAAATGAATTG
Organism: Erpetoichthys calabaricus; assembly: GCF_900747795.2. Classification (NCBI taxonomy): domain Eukaryota; kingdom Metazoa; phylum Chordata; class Cladistia; order Polypteriformes; family Polypteridae; genus Erpetoichthys; species Erpetoichthys calabaricus. The sequence continues at coordinate 99,406,585 of NC_041396.2, read as the reverse complement.
GCCATAAAAAATGAATTGAGGGATTAAGGGGAATAAACAAATGAAAAACGTGTTCTTTTTATTAAAATAAGAAATAACTGAATTGTTTTTTAAACAATGAACTTGATCACTGCTGTTAATATTAGCAGCAACAAGTGTTAGGCATCTGTCCGGCAATGTCATTACAGTTGTAGAGGGAGGGAATATGAAAAATAACATTAATCTGAAATATTTGTATTTCTTTTCAAAATGAAATGTCTTGTTATGTGTGCTTTACATAGGATACAAGGATAAAAACAATTAAAATTGTTATTTCAATTCACACCCCCTCCTTGTGACATTCAACCTGGGACCACTGGGAAAATGTTAGGGAAACCAGATGAGAGATTCTAGATTCCTTAAGGAGTGTTCTGTTCTTTAGAAGAGGACAGGAAGCACCAAGTGAGGGCAAAATGAGCTTTTTCTCCTTCATCACTTTTGTAATGAACTTGGGAGAATCTTAGCATAAAGTCCTAAAAACCTGTAGCAAAATGCTCCAAAAGTGGAAGGATCCATCAACCTTCATTTTGTGCATATACACAGCAAATAAATATCCTTGATAAATGAAAATGACTTCATACAAAAAGTAGCACAAAAGGCACAGCAGGAGTTGCCTATAATATGCAAAGCCAATTCAAGTCAATCAAGCCCCAAAACACAATCTAAAACAAATGGTCAAAATACTGAGTATGAGGGTCCCAAAATCTGGAAAATACACTAAAGCACAATACATTACTATATGTCATCAATCCACCAAGCACATTCAATGAACTACATTTGGCCAGTGGGTTTCCTCGGCCCATATATTGCACTGGGAAGGGGGGTTCCATACAAAGACAGACAGGTGACCCCACCTCTTGGGGTCCACCCATAAAGCACAAGGGACTTAATAAAACATGTGACCACAATAGAAACTAATATACACAATAATGAAATATTTTAAACAAAACAGAAATGCACATGATAAATATATGATACATTCTTTACATTACACAAAGCAGACATAAAAAACAAACTTAAAGCCAACATGGAGCTACTACAAAAGGAGGAAGTGGATTAACCAGTGGCTGTTCATTTCTAGAGACTTAGCAAGGAGAAACTCCTCCAACTACTAGTACTAGGAAACATAACCTTGATGATTAGATAGATAGATAGATAGATAGATAGATAGATAGATAGATAGATAGATAGATAGATAGATAGATAGATAGATAGATAGATAGATAGATAGATAGATAGATAGATAGATAGATAGATAGATAGATAGATAGATAGATAGATAGATAGATAGATAGATACTTTATTTATCCCCAAGGGGAAATTCACATTTAGATGTAACTTCTCAATAAGAGAAGGAAATTAGGATTAAGAGATGTAAAAGACAGACAACATAACTTTCTAAGTATAAATTGAAAAGACCTTAACAGAGAATAACTCTAATTATAATAATAATAATAGAAGATCAATTGTTTTTCCTTTAACTTGGATTGTTATTGAATTTTAATAGATAATCCTGCACTTAAATCTGACTTATACTTAAAGCAGTTTATGCTTCTATGTTGCACTTTGTCACAGGTACATGCCTGAATGCTAGCTGGTGGTGTTTGTGGCATGTAAGAAAAGTGAATGGTCCATTAAAATGCAGGCAATTTCTTCTATAGGCGAACGTATTTGTCCCTCTCTTTATTCCACTTTTTCATGCTTTCACACACAGAAGAACATTTCAGGAAACACATAGTTATCAAACTGGCCAGTCAGAGTTGTAGAGGTCTGTGTAGAGTTTTCAACATAACACGTAGTCACATTTTTGAGGAGATGTGTGTCAGGCTACGGTGCAGATATGCCATAGGCTACATGGACAATGGCATACCTACAGTGTAGGCTCTACACAGAAGTATAAATCAGACATTATGAATGAAACATTTTGGTGTAAGTATGTGTTCTGGCTGTCTAAGCACTCCTTTGTAGTCTGATATATTATATTGGTTTTAATAATTCTAGCATATGACAAATTATAATTCTTTTCCATTCTTTTTATTTTCTCCAAGTTCTATAACAGCACTTGATGAGCCTAGGATTGGAAATGTCATTGGCAGTGACTCATTTTGAGACTTTTGTGGAAATCGTCTATGCAATGCAGAGGCGCTGGGGGATGGCTGATATAAGCAACCAAAGACAAAGGGTCTTTTCAATGTTTGTCTCTAGCGTGGTTAATTCAGTTTGTTTCTTGTTTCTTATTAATAAGGTTCCTGTTATGAAAAGGAGTGACAAACATGACCAAAAGGGGTGTGAGGCCTCCAATGAGATCCACAAAGCAGGCCAGGATCTTCACCAGCCAACCCATGTTAGCCAGGTTCCAACTAATGATGGCAGGCATTGGCCTATGCAGGCCCCAAAATAGGAAGCTGTCTTTGAAAGTTCAAAATGTAATGAAAGACCCAAAATATATCAAACATGCCTTTCAAGGAAGAGGGTAACTGTAAACCTCTGGCTACAGTTTTAAGAAACTTTTAGCAGAGATATTTTTAGAAATGACCAGAAGAAAGGATGTAGTCAAGGCAGAAATAAGCTCGAAACCTGTAAGTCAGAAGACAAATAAGCCAAAACAAAACGTGAGGCAAAAATCACAGTCAGAAATACAGTACTAAGTAAGGTTTTTAGATATCAAAGTATAAGACAAAAAGTGGTGGGGAATCTGTCAACTCAGTTAAGGAACTGATCTTTCCAAGTGACTTTTAACCATAGCGGTAATTGGTCAGAGGTCACAAACTCCAGAGGCACATGCCTAGAACCGCAGGAGCAAACCTAAAGTAACAGAACCAAGATGGCACTGACCACAGACAAACAAAATAGCACTAATAATGGTCTAAAAAATTTAAACAATAAAAAGTAAACTTCAAATGAAAAAACAGAGAACAAAAACATAATCTACAGCCCCCCCAAAAAAAACTCAAAAAACAAGCAAGGCATAAAAACATTAAATACTGTAAGAAGTCCAACATAACATTGGGTTGTAGAGACAATCCAAACCAAGAATCTTTAAAAATTGAGAATTTATTAACAAAAAACAAAAAAACATCTGAGGCAAACAAATTGGCACACCCAATTCAAAACTAGTAGTTAAAGAGTAGAAGCAATAATCAGATAAACCTGAAAATATGAAAGAAAGTAATATTCCCAAAAAACCTACACAAACTCAATAATCCACTGCTGAGACTTTCTTTCTGACAAAATAAAACAAAAGGAATGGTATAATATTTAAAAATACACTGAAATAAGTCACTGATTACGTAAAAACATAATAAGTAATAATTCAAAATTAACCAGAACACAAAAAAACAGATTTCCTGAATCATCAACGTTAGGAATTCTCTGTTAACTGTATATACAAAAATGCAGACATATGTACATAAATGTAAGGTTCTGTGTGGATGCCACTTCCTGATTTTGTTCTGTGTGTTTTTTTTGTATTCTAGTGTATTGGTCTTTTAAATAGAAGTGCTCTATCTAAGAATATGAAGTAAAGAAAAGGAAAATGGTGAAAAGAGAGAAATGGACAATCAAAAATGATTGTCCAAGTGCCTTGTTTTTATCATTTTTATATAGTAATATATTTGTATATGAAGAGGCTTTTTATTTCTCCTGGCAATGAGTTGTCTTAAGTAAGATTGTTTGATTTTTGACTACAACTACAAATGATCCATGCCTGACCTCTTTAACATTTAAATAAAAGGTGGGGGATTATTTCTTACAATGACAACCAATTAAATGAATGAAGCATCATATACAATTTAGAGAATGGGCAGAATCAATGTAGAGTGTTACTGAATCGTGTATACAAAAGCATATAATTTGTGTGCTGAAGTTAAGAACATAAATTTAGCAATTTAATCCATAATCAAGGACACTACTTTATCTGTACTTATTTATCTATATTATGTTAAGTGTGTATTGATTTATTCTTAATTATATTTGGTATTTCATTTGTTTATTCATTCATATACTTATTTATTTCTAATTTATCATTTTTCTTTTTACTTGAAATTTTGTCTTCAACTCCTTGTAGAGCACCTTGAGCTTCATTTTTGGCATGAAAATGAGCTATTGAAATAAATGTTGTTGTAGTTTTGCTTTCAGTTCCTTTGCACTTCAAGTTATCTTTTTGTTCCTTTGCATTTCAAGTGAACTTAGCTTAACAAAGTAAAACAACAACATTTATTTCTATACTACATGTTTATATACGGGATTTAGCTGAAAGTGCTTTACAAAATGTCAAAGAAATAGTTACTAACAAAAAAAAGTAAATTAAAATTAGAAAATGAATACATAACATGTAAATAATAAATAATATATACTTACATAGGCGGCACGGTGGCGCAGTGGGTAGCGCTGCTGCCTCGCAGTTGGGAGATCTGGGGACCTGGGTTCGCTTCCCGGGTCCTCCCTGCGTGAAGTTTGCATGTTCTCCCCGTGTCTGCGTGGGTTTCCTCCGGGCGCTCCGGTTTCCTCCCACAGTCCAAGAACATGCAGGTTAGGTGGATTGGCGATTCTAAATTGGCCCTAGTGTGTGCTTGGTGTGTGGGTGTGTTTGTGTGTGTCCTGCAGTGAGTTGGCACCCTGCCCAGGATTGTTTCCTGCCTTGTGCCCTGTGTTGGCTGGGATTGGCTCCAGCAGACCCCCGTGACCCTGTGTTCGGATTCAGCGGGTTGGAAAATGGATGGATGGATATACTTACATAAGATAGATATATAGTTAATAAAGAAGTACAGTCCTTTGCCATGCGCATGTGTGCTCTTGGGAGGCAATTTAAAGGCTCTGGTGATTGTCATTACCTGCCAAACAAGAGGTTTGCACTTCTTACTAATGGATCAAGTTTACTCTTCGCATTAGTTCCATTTTTAACAATGACTAAGATTTACGCTTTTTTCTTATTTAGCTTGAGGAAATTACTACTCACCTATTCAGAAATAATAGTAAGACTTTGGATCAGAGAACCCAGAGCATCAGGGTCATCGGTGCTATAGATAAGTAAAGCTGCTAGTCAGCTGCATTAACTGCGGTAGCTCACTTTATGTTTCAGTATAATCTGGCCTAATGGTAGCATGTAGATTGAAAATAATAAGATGCATGTGGTATGCCATATACAATATTATGGATATCAGAGCTACACTCACCACAGCTAACAAAGAATTTTCTTCCTGTTAAATGACACTGAACCCAATTTAAGACACTGCCAAAGAGGTCCAATCATTACCTAATGTACTTTATAAGAATACTGTTGTCTATGGTGTCAAATGCTGCACTCACGTCTATTAGAACAAAAATAGATATGTGGCGTCTGTCCGCAAGTCATTTCCTACTTTAACCAGTGCAGTTTTTGTACTAGGATTTGTTCTAAAACCTGACTGAAACTTTTCAAGAATAGAATGTCTATTTAAATAATATTGTAAGTTAATGTTATATAATACGTTAAAAGAGAGTATGACTACTGAAACTAATTACATTGTAAAGCTTATTTTCAATTCTTCCTCAAAACATTTAATACTCCCCCACTGGCGATAGTTTGGTTCAAAATGTATGGTGGTCACTCTCAGACACTTTAGACATCATCACTGAGAGGATGCTTTCTCCTATCGGGGTAATTTTTTGGAAAAGAAGCAGGTGTGACTTTTTAATAAATGTATAGGTGGGGGTTGATTTGTTTTGAACCAAGTCTTGTAAAACTTGACTTATTTGTATGGAATGTTATTTGTTATTAAAATCAATAAAATCCAAAAAAAGGAAAAAAGGGTAAAAGAAGAAAGAAAAATGTAAATGTGCTGCAGGTTTCTTTCATCGTCTAAAGTCATTGTTGTACCTGTTGTGTGTCACTTTTTGCTACACATCAGTCAACCAAATATGATTCTTTGAGCCGTTTTTTTAAGTGATAGCATCCCTGACTGACTACAGTTGGCACACAGATCAGTCTGACACCTAAATGCTTTATTTTGTCAGAGTTATGGGGGGAATGCAGCTTGGATAGAACACTTTATTTTGGTCACTTTTTCTTGAAATTGAGTGCTTTTTTATGACAAATATAGTTTTATGTACCATGTTCCAAGGTGGATTTAGAAGAAAGTCTGATATACAAGTAGCAAAACATGTGTATAGCATGTGTCAGGGTCTTGCTGGGGCTTTGTCGCTGCCTTTTATTTAGTTTCATTTTCAAAATTGTTCTTTTGTATCCATTACTTTTTCCAATGTAAACATTTATGTTTAAGTGTTTCATTCCTAATGTTGTTACTGATCTTCCTAATTGCTTAATTATTTAGTTGTGTGTCAGAAGTAGAGCCAAGGATGGTGGGGTGCTCTAGAATCCTATTTAAGGCCTTATTTAACTGCCTTTCTCTTTAGACACTTTACATGATTTTTGGCTTTGTAGGAGGACTACCGTTAGTGATGCAGACTTTCCTCTTTTCATTATCACTGTCAAATCTGTGGATGTTTTGTGTGAGCCAATTTGGAGTTAAAGGTATTTTTTATAAGAGTGGTCCTTTTTTGGTTTAGGCTAGCTCAGACCTAAATAGTGTTGGCACTAGGGCTGGAAACCACAGGCTTCATTAAAGTGCAATCTAATTTCAGGACTTACGACAACAACTGGATATTTGCTGATATCACCAGATCTGCTACAGTGTAGTGTGTTACAAACGATACAAACCTATGACGTGATTCGGCTAACACAGTGCCTTTATAGCATTTCTAACGTCTCTGACAGTGTTCTATGTAAAACTATGGTAAAATTCTTACTTTGAAACAACAGAAAAACTTTCTGTAATGAATTTAATGCCACATCTCTTTGAATAATTTTTTTACATACTAGTCAAAATAAATGAGAAAAAGGGCAAGACTGGCCCCTGCTTGGTAGTATATTTTTTCTCTATACTCTATACCTATCCAAAACTTTTTGTGCCTTTTTTCAACATGAAATATAAATTGCTGCTTCGGATTATCAGATAAGGAGTATAAAAATAATAGATCTAATGTGGAATGTTTTGTTGCTGAAAGTAGGGTAAGAAATCTGGTTTACAGCCTAAAACTGCGTAATTTTTAGCAGTTCCACACTGCAGATTTATTTTTCATTCAGATGTAACTGAAAAGCTGACATGCTGCTGTTTAGGTGGGATTATTTTGGATCATTTTTTCTACTCAATGGAACATTCAAGGTTGTGTTCGTGCATGATAAAGGATATTTTTCCATTTTTGTTTTGAGTTTTTGAATCTGTTTAAGTTGTATCACTGCCCTTTGATTTGATGAGTTGATCCACATAAATAGATTATTACACAGCTTGTGCATACTGAATGGATGTTTCCCCTATTGAAAGGTTAAAGTATTAACATTTGTGGGTAGCTTTAGTGGTTTAGGTACTAGCCTGTTTAGGACTAAAATTTGTATTTTTTTACCTTCTACCGTGTTTATTTGTTTATTGCCTTTTCTTAACCTTCTTTACATATTCTGACTTAATTGTTATTTGCCTTAACTAAGTGTTACTTTACTTCTGATTCCATTTCTGGAGATTTCAATAAACTAAATGCACCCTGTCAGCCACAGGATCTTTCTCGTCTTTAATCCATTCTCACCGCTAGATCTTAACAAGCATACATCCATCCATCCATTGTCCAAGCATACAGATGAATGGAATAAAAATTATGCATTGGAAGAATCTTTCAAGGACTGACATCTATTCCAGTATATAAAATCATTGCCAAAAATGGGAGAACTTCATTCCCTCCACATCTGTAGGGATATGCTGAAAACATTTTAAAAATAATATATGGGTAATACATGTCAGATATTTGTTAAATCCAAGCAAATGCTAAAAAATATTACAAGAAAATCAAGAATTTTATGATTCAAAAATCATCGAATACACAGCTGGGTTTGGAAGGAGGAAGTAAGTGATACATGTTGGAAACTGATTTGACAAATATGGGAGCAACAGGATGAAAGTAAAGATGGATGGGTTGTTGCTTTCAAAGATGTAAATTGACATGTGATGGCTCGTATCTTGCCCACTGTCATTGCTGCACCAAGCAATCAAGATAATCACCAAAGCCATCAACATTCATAGCTGTCAATAAACAGACCGATTAAGGGGAGCAGTTGCTGATAAGTCCAGTCATAACCAGTTACCTTCAATTCATAGATTCTATAGCTTGTCACAGGTGGCTAGGGGAGCGACCCGGCTGGGACACCACAGAGGACCGGAGGAGGGCTTACGCCTCCTCCAGACCACGTGGGGGCGACCACCCTGGTGGCTATGGAGATGCCTTGGGAAGTGCTGGGGGAAAGAGGATCGGGGACACCTGGGTGTTTCCGGAAGATTGTCGGGAGGTACCTGGAGCACATCCAGGTGATTATAAAAGGGGCCGCCTCCCTCCATTCGGAGGCTGGAATCGGGAGAGAAGGAAGGACAAGGTCTTGGAGGAGGCAAGGGGGCGGCCTGAAGGAAAAGGTATTGGAGAAAGAGGCCTGGACATTGGGGGAGTATTGGGTTGTGTACACTTTTGTAAATAATGGACTTTGTAAATAAACATGTTGTGGGTGATTTGAACGTGTCCGCCTGTCTGTGTCCGGGTCATCTTCCACAAGCTTCAGTTACTATACTATAAAAGTGTGGATGTTTTTCTCATTAAAGACAAATCATAGCTGAAACAAGTACCAAGAATCTCTGGAGTTGACAGTTCAATAACATGCTGAAGTGATCTTATATATTTAAAAGGTGCACAATATTATAATCCCAATACTTAATAAATATGCTTGAAGGAGTACTTCACCCAAAAAATATATTTTTAATATGTTACTCATTCCATGTAGTTTGTAGTGATACCTGAGGAAAAAATGTAATTTCACATTTTCAAGCATGAGAGAAAAAAACTTTTATGACATAATAGAACCCAATGGTGTCCAAAACAGCATCTCGGTGTTCTTAACTGCCTTTCTCTTTAGTCACTTTACATGATTTCTGACTTTGTAGGAGGATTAGTGTTTGTAATGCAGACCTTCCCAATTTAATTATTATTGTTTTTTTGGAATTAAATGCATTTTTTATGAGGGTTGTCCCTTTTTAGTTTTGTCTAGGACAAGCCTTAATAGTATTGGCGATAGAGCTGGAAATTTATGCTAACCACTACATTAGAACAGCAAACAATGTGAAAAATGTCTATGGAAAAAGGAAAAAAAATCTCACTTTACTGGTTTTGCGTAATCAACATGTCAGTTATATTGCTGTTTGCTCAAAACATTCATTTTTTTGTTAAAATATTGATATAAATACAAACTTCTGAAAATATCAGCACACATCATAAACAGGAAACACATACTCATAATACTGTGCTTCTGAACTGCAGACAAGACCCTCGACCAATGAATGAGGAGAGATCGATCTTCAGTTCAAAAGTGCAGTTTTATGGGAATGTGTTTCTCTTCGGTGATGTGTGTTTATGTTTAGTGGAGTATGTGTGAAACAGTATTTTAGCAAAAAAAATGCAGATGTTTTGCACGTTTTGACTGGATAATTGAAATGTGGATAATGTGACACAAGTAACATGATATTTTTTTTTCTCTTTCCCAGGAACATTTTTCACATTGTTTGCCACTCTTCAGCATTGGTCACCATTGAGTACTATTTTGTATACAAACGTCTACGCATGTAAGTGTATGTGTCTGTCTGTCCAGCCTGGAAGTGAGAATGGGTAAGGGCTCCACCTAATTTTCCTTGGCCATCACTTTAAACTCCTTGGGGGTAAGTAACATAAAAAATATAATGTTTGGGTGCAATATTCCTTTAATTATTCAGTAAGATAATATTTCCTTTGTTTGTGCCCATGTCTACTGAGACACAAGTGTTAATTATTACTGATGACTGGTTTCTTTCAAAGGTGTGCAATAAATACAGTGCATATTAAAGTGATAAGTGACAGATTCCAGAATCTATCAAGGTAAGAACAGATTTTTTTTTAAAGTTCATGTTTAGGCACTGAGTGAGCTCTGGTAGATTGCAGTTCATGTATAACGAACATGGTCTTAGAATGATATGTTAGAGGACACATTGGGCATTTGGTTTTCAGCCAATTAGTTGCTCTACTTTTTAACTTGTAACAAAGGAGAAAGTAGAGAAAGTTTCCTGGCAGTAGCACAGGATGTTATGATTGTGTACTTTTTTTTTAACTTAATAAATTTTGGTGTGTGAAATTTTCTTTTAGGGATTTGGATCATGTAGGTTTATTTTCATTTCTATTTTGTTTTGTGGTTGTTTGCTTTATTTAACCAAACATTTTTGAGTACCATTTGCTAAGACATGTTCTTCTGTTGTCAACACATGACCAGGCACTATCAGTATCAATCAATTGTTGAAAAATACCTGTCCAAAAGGAAATTGTAGCACTAGCTACCAAAATGAATATAGTTCTGTATTAGGTTTGTTTTGTTGTAACCACATTTATGTCTAAGATGAAGAACTTTCTCTTTGCTCCTAAAAATATTCTCATGGCTGATTTTGATTATCCTTTTGCGTTGCCCATTTGTTTTCATCTCCTTGTCACTTTCCGTGTTACAATAAGGAGATTAATTATTTTCAAGTTTTCCTGTGGTGCTATATTGGTTTTCTATTGGCGGTGCCATTTTTTTGATTTTTAGTTTTGGGTGTTGCTGCATTGCTATGCACAGATGACCAAAGGTGTAACGCATGTGACATCATTGTCATAATTGTATACAGATCAGTGCCGTGCATTTCCTGGTTGCATGTCATTAAGAATACAACCAAACATCTAATATATTTTATTTAGTAATTTAGTGTTTCTGGCTCTAAATCTTTTGCTATCGAATTTTGCTACAATTTAGTTTTCTATTTTAGACATATTGAACTATAGAATTCTTGGTAACAAATTTTGGCCTGTTTTCTTCTGGTCCTTTATTCCTATGTTTCTGTTATTGATGGAACAAAAATGTTCACCTCATGCTAGGAAATGACATTTTGAGGATGGCAATAAATAGTCCTAGAATATCAAGAACGAAGATAATTATTTACAGAAAGAAATGGGTTTTGGGGAATTTTTCTCATAACAGCGTCATCTGAATATACCTAGTAACAGGTCTCAGTGGAATAATCCTACAGATTGTTTTGCAAGGGTCTGTTATTCTACTTATTCCTGTTACTATAAAAATATATTTATATATTGCACCAGTTTTGACCTATATTTGTGTGATTTACTGAGTTGCCTGTCCTTACAAAATGAATTCACTAACATCTTAAGTTGCCTACAATATGTGCTTTTTTTCCTTAGGCTCCTTAGCATTTCTAGTATTCTGTGAGTTTTTTGATCTTGAAATCAGGGCAAAAGTTAAACCTCAAAACATGTTATTGGCTTCCTTCTGGATTTATATCTCCAAAACAATAAGCACTGGGATTTTACACATGAGCTATTGTTTTGTTATTATATTGACTTAACCTTACATTTTATTCCTTGAACTCAATCTCTTGTCACTAAAATAATGAGAAGAGAAGAAGAAGGCCGTGTTTTGGGGTTAGCATATCTGCACAACTTCCTTTGCACCTCTGTGGTTTCCTTTATCTTATTAAATTTCTGCATTGCCTCGTGGATAGTAGCAACATGAATAGCTCAGTTGATTTTAGTGAGTACAATATTAATAAGCAGCCGGCACTTTTTCAAACAGGCATGCAGTGCTGACTGTCTGCTTGTCTAGTTGAAAGTAAGCAGAGCTTCACCACCCTTTGGCTTGGGAATAAAATTATTGTTAAACTTAAAATATACCCAGAACCATTGTCTGTCAGTCTAAAATCCAGATTTCTCACAGAAACAGTACTACAGTGAAAAAATAAAACAAATTTTCTAATCTTTTTCTATTAGCCCTACCTAGCTACTCACTCCGGTTCAGTTAATCTGTGTATGCTACTCTTCCGTGCCTGCTCATTGCATTAAACCTAAATGATAGACTACCACCAGTTTAGTAAAAATTATTTTATGTGATGTTTCCTGTCTGGTACCGTAACCTGGAGAATGCAGCTTTAACCTGGAGAATGCAGCTTTACAAACACAGATTCATAGATATTGCAAGTCCTGGTAAGCATGAGTAGTACCTGGTTAGTCAAATGTGACAGTTTAGCTGGATGCAGAGCTGAGTATTAAACACGTCCCCTGTGAAGATCAGCATTACTGATTTGCTCTCTTTTTTCTAGCTGTGCTTTCTACTGCAGTATTTCATTGTGAATGATAATGAATGACAGGATGACAGGGAGAGGAACTGCAGTGTCACATCCCCAGTGACTGCCATATAAGAGCTAAATGTTTATGAGGTTTGAAAGAACATGTGATTGTGGCTGACAGGAGCCACCCCTGCTATCTTTATTCAGTCAAAATCCATGTTTGTATAAATAAATTCCAATAGATAAATGAAAAAATAAATGGATTGAGAAAGTCTGTGTTACCATCTGGTCCTCTATTCATCCATATTGAAACCTGCTTAATCCAAAGGTCACAGTCTATTCTTGCAACACTGGGTGTAATGCAGGAGCCAATGCTTGACAGCTGTGCCAGTCAATCACAGGACACTCATAGACATGGCATGTCTGATCCTTCTTTTACTTTTTTAAAAGTAATCTGTTAAGATGGATGTGCACAAGCAAACAAGAGATGTGAGGGAAGAGGAAAAAAAGAATTCAATCTCCGAATGAGGACACAAGCCGTCTGTCATTTAGCTCATTAATGCATTGCTTATTGTAACTCGGACACAAGGATGCCCCTTTCACCAATAGTATCATTTACTGGCATGGTGATCTATGATGGAATAAGAAATCGAACTTCTAAAGCAGAATTTTTGCAAAGGACAAAGGAGACATGGAATAATTTCAGTGAACAAACAACCAATCAACATCATTTACGTATCTTTCAAAACAGCTTAAAAGTGAAAGTGAGCATGGATCAGATTTGCAAGCTATTTCATATGAAAGAAATTAAAATGTAATCTTTTATTGTCAGGAGTTTTATTTTCATTTTGCACAAATAAGTCTATATTTATAAAAGTCAAATACCACTGACTCACTCATCACAAAATCTCCCAAACCATGAGGACTTGGGACATGAAATTTGGAATGTAGGTTACCCTTGGCCCATAGGTGCTCGCTAAGAAACGGTTTTAAAAATTTCATGGTCCAACAGAACGTTCTGTCTGTATGTATGTCCGCTTTTCACGAGAGAATTACTTAACAGATTTAGATCTGGTTGTTTTCTATAATTTGCTTGAACTTTCTGGTTGATTTTGCGACTTCTCTCATTACGCTAAGTACCATAGTTCACTTGCGGTACCGATGTATTTATGCAAATCCAAGAGAGTGGCTGTGGGCCAAAAGCAGGGGGGCAGGGCCTTCCTCATTCACTCGCCAGCCTCTGTTCGAGTTGGTCTACATCTTGCCACATGTTGGAGTGCACCTTGCTTCCGCTTAGTTAGTGATACCTGTTTGTTCAACAGACATTTTCATCTACAGATTCTTATGGAGTAACGTTTGACATTTTTGAGAGAGAGATCAGAGGTCCATGTGTTTTAGAGGGTAGCTGCTGATTGCCAGAGATACCACGGCCATGTGCTTTTCTCCCCACGCAGGGGACGTTCTCCCGTCACAGCTGAACACGATCAGATATACTACCAATGTCTATTGATTTTAAAGTTTGTCCTGTTTCATTACTATGTGGGCGCAGCCACGGGTTACAGCTAGTACATTATATGAGGGAAATGGAAGAGGACAACTAAAAGTGTCATACCTAAAGATTCACAAAAGGGCACCTAAAATAAACCTACAAAATGAGATGAAATAGAATGTTATTTACCTTGCATTTGATCTGGCTTTACAAAGTACAATGACAGCAAAAGTGCGACAGTAGCTTCCACCTGCAGCTATAGACTCTTCAGTATGCGAGTGACTCTCGAAACTAGTGTTAAGATCCGGATGGTGTATTTGCTCAAAAAAGAAGTCTGACTACATTCTCGTAGCATTGCTTGCAAACTGAAGTGTCAGCATGCACTTTCCTTGGCATTACACTTGTATTTTTTGAGCATGCCCGTGTTGATCAAACACAGGAAGCTCTGCAGTCTACTTGTGACTTTACGCTGTAGGAAGATAAGTAAATAAATCAAGGTAAACAGGTAAATAACAATCGATCTGGCTTTTATATACAAAGTACAGTAATGGCAAAAGTGCAACGTGCATTCTTTCTCCGATGTAGAATCCTCATCATCATCTGAGTTCACCTCTGTTATAGCATGTCTTTATGTGACAACAGCAGTGCCAGATCAGGGGGAGCGTGAACATGACTGAGAGATTAAAACTGAATAAAAAAAACAACGCTAACCTTTACAAGTACCATAAATTTACACATGCAGACTCAAATCAAATATATGTTTTTATTCTAAAATCGTAAGAATAAGAGCAGTTCACTTCTCAAAACAGAGGCGACCAGACTTTCTGATTACCATTCAGCAGTTCTTACTGCTGCACCACCAAAGCAGTCATATTAGGAGTGTGTCGATGTTGCACCCTAACATGGGATCTTTTTCTGCAGTTATATTCTTGAATAAAAGCGCAATTATTTTGTTATACTTGTACCTTTTGTGGAGTGTTTATTTGATATTTGGACTTCAGGCTTCACACATTATACACTTCATGTCTACATTTTGTCAATTATTACTAAAACATGAAAAACATTTCTGTTTTAACAATGTGTTTATACAGATAAGATTGTTGTAGACACAGAGTACACATGAAATGCATGTATTCCAAATAACAGTATATTATTTGCCCTATACAACTCTAAGCAACTCACGGGCAGGTGAACAGAGCTGAGAGAACTTTGTGCCCTTTCTGCGTTGGTGGGGGGATGAGATAACAGGCTGCTAGCTGCTTGTGCTTATTGACACATTTACAACACAAAAGACGCTGACGGAGAGGTGTGAAGGGATTTAATGTGGGCCGGAATAATGAGTTTTATCATAGACTTTGGTAATTCTAATGTTAATTGACTGAGTTATAGATTAAAGTTCATGAGTAAAATATTTACATTGCATTTACATGTTTAGCTGATGCTTTTATCCTAAGTGACTTATAACATTTATGATAATTGGTTATATTTTTTTTGGTTTTCCAATTGGAGCACAGGGAGGTCAAGTTACAGTACTTGCTCCTGGTTATACAGTGTCAGTAGCGGGATCTGAACTTACATCTTTGGGGTTTGAAGTCCAAAGCCTTAACCAGCCTGATGTGCATGGTAAATATCTACTGTACTTGATATGTTCTTTTCACCTATTTGTGTAAGAGCCAAAGTTAGAAAGTTAATGCTTTAAGTTAAACTCATATTAGTGTTGGCTTAATTTGAATAGCATACAATTTTCCCCATTAACCTATAGATAATGGTGTAACCTTTTACCCCCTGTAAGTTAACACGAGATAGAATCTTCTCAGCTATATCTGTGATACAGTGTGTAAGTTCAGTCAGTTTTTTAGAATTAGTCTCATTGCTAGCATGGACTGAAAGACCCACTTGCGGTTTGTAAGTGGAATAGACAAAGTTTTCTGACTGTTTAGAAATGGTTCAACTGTATTAGAAAACTTAAAGAAGCAAACAAGATATTCAAGCCTTAAACAGAACTTTTCTTAAATCCAGAATTTTTCTTTTCTTTGCTATATTATTTTTTTTCTATTGTCAAGCTATTGCTAGAATCCCATGAAGCAAACTAAAACTGCAGAACTTTGGTAATTTTGGGTAAATGCAGCTAAAATTTCTCTTATGAGTTCTAAAGTTTTGCTTACAAAAAAGGTATTTGTATAAAAGATAACCTTTCCATTATTAAGCTTATCCTGGTGAGCGAATTTTAGAGTTGCTGCTTTCTTGTTTTTCTTCTAGCAATACTGAAGTCACAGAGGGCTTTATCCAAAGACCACCTTCACAATCTTTTGAATGGCAAGGGCCTTGAGAGAGTTGCAGTTGCAAATCTTATTGGTGTGAGGAACATAACTGTCACTGTACCTGTTTCATTTTAAACATTAAAGGCTGCTACTGCACTTTATGTTTTGTTCAACTTTTTTGTCATAAAATATTTTACGGTGTAGCTGTAGAATATCAGCTTTCTCAAGCCGACACTATGCAGTAAGCAGTCTTATTAATGGTGTCACTGTGTTTTAGGTGGCCCACTGCATAGCAGTGTGTAAACTAGTAAAAACTGGTAAATGCTGAAGTCTGAAGCTAGTGTGGAAAACAAAATCAAACAACAGTATAAAGTATTTAAAGCAAACAACTGAAAAAGTGAAACTAAAGGCTTCAGTAGAAGTAAAATACAATGTCCAGTGCTCATGCTCATACATCTTAGAAACCATAGGGCCATTGATAAAATCAGTGCTTTGGTCCTAGGGCATAAATTAGGAAATAATAAAACAAAAAATATTATATCTGTAACTATGAATTAGGTGGGCTCAAATATTATTAAATGAGTTTACTCGGAACAAATAAAAAAGGAATTTGTTTTAAACAGGTAAAAAAGACAACCATTTATGCCTGAGCAGTACAACTACATTCTCTCTAGAGCAATAGAAACATAATGGCATATCATCAACATAATGGCAGATAACCAACACTTCAAGAATTCAGGAAAACAGGGGTGTGTAAAATCCTGGGGGAAAACACCAGTTTTAAGTAGCAAACATGGAAGATAAACTGTGTTTGCAAACTGGTGGGCAATGCCAGCCTAATGGTAGCAGGGTCCTAGAATGGTGTCAGCTGCTGCAACAGAATCAGTAATTGAAAACATTTTTTGGTTTACAAACAACTGGTTTACTTTGTACAACATGCTTTGGATGTTCACATTGATGGCAATCAGTATACCTTTTGAAGTGGACTGGATTCGTTCAGACTTTTGCGTATTCTTATCCTAAAGTGTGAAAATTATGGATTGTGTTCAGTAGACACAGACAGCAATGGTGGCTACAACCCATACACAGACTTGATTGGAAAATCTCCTATAGAAGTAGAGTTAATGTGCATTCATAATGTTTTCTGCCCAGGGTTAATATTCTGGTTTAAACAGTTTAAACAGGAGAGAGATTTATTTTAATTCTAAACTTATTACAGAAGGCTTTCTGGAATCAAGAAATAACTGGAGGGTCTCAATCAGGTTTGATATGTGCTATAAGGCTATGTAAATTAAATATATGTTTTAAAATGAATTCGGCCATAACCATAGTCTCATATTTACTTATAGGTACAAAACTTACTGCCGTGATGAGTCTATCAATTGTTACCATTACAGCTGTGAAATCTTCAATATATCGAAAATCGTAGAGACCAAGTTAACAGAAATATGCTCCTATTGTTTTTAAGGGTAGGCAAATGTTCCAGAAGACCTGCTGCCAACAACAAAAAATCTTAGATTTGTATATCTATATCTGAATTTACATATGATATCTTTAGCTATCACTTTGGGGATATGCAATCACAGAATCACGGCCCCAAGCAATTAAATCAGCACATATTAAAACCAGCACAAAAAGCAATCCTCTAGGGATGTTATCATGGGAGTGGTTCATTAGTCTGTGTGACCTACACAGCCTGCACCGGATCTGTCACAACTAAAGTGGCGAGTAGGGTATTTTATTGCATTAATTTGATGGACAGTCACTGCAAAATATGTGTCACCTATATAAGGGCCTTTGCATCAGGCTGCACATCAAGAATGATCATTGTAGAACGTTGGCTTTCGCATTTCTTTTCCTGGACAACAGGAAATCACTGAATTACATCATCTGGATCATCAAGTTTGTATGTGATTCAGATGTTTGGCCATTTTTAGGTCAGGTGGTTGGTGCAAACATCAAAAATCTGTTGACCTCCCTAATGCCTGTGGCGCCATTCTTCCAAATCTAATTTGATCAGTAATAACTCCCAATTAAACACCATAATTATTCTCTTCAGACAGTTACATATCAGAGGGATATACATTTTGATGAAGGATTTTGAGTTCCCAGGCAAATTTGAGAAAATATTGCACCTATTTCAAACCCAGATGAAGCTTCTATGACTATAAAGGGGGTGGAGATTGGGTCTGGTTGGTGCAGAAAAGGAGCAGTAGTGAAGAAATATTTTAGATAAGTAAAAGCCTGATCTGCCTCTAAGGACAAAAAGGAAATTGTAAGGACTGTAACAGGGACCGCAATCATGCTGAAGTTGTTAATAAACTGAGAGGAACAGAGAACTTAAAATGTTGTATATATGAAACAGAAGTGCAATATGCCATTCCGGCCCTTTCTTTGAAATTTCATAACCCAGTAACCATACAGTGAGTTGATTTCCTAAAACAAATCAACCATTAACTGCCTAGGTACTTTTTTAAAAATAAATAATAAGGGCAGCCAGTCCTGGATAAAAAATGAAGAAGTCACCAAAGTAAACTGACTCTAAACTCCCCAGTACATCTCAGAAGATATGCAGTGATTGGAAAAACCATAGAATATCACCAGTGACTCGTAATGTCCAGTGGCTTCTATTTAACCCCTCATGTAAAATATAAAAATTAAATTGTAGGCAATCCTTAGGTCTAGCTTGGTCAATACTGCAGACTACATTCACAATTATTTTTAAAGATAGTGTGTTAGTTGTTTTCTTACTGCTATTGTATTTCATCCAAGATTATTGATGTGAATGCTCTATATTTTCTAACAACAAAAGCTCCATTCTCAGCATGACCCTTGGATAACCAGATCATGCCAATTTCCAACTAGTCCCTCATGTAGTCCTTCTTATTTGTGAGATCAGGTACAGAGTAAAACATGCCACTTAGGTAAAGGAACGGCAGGCAGTAAATCAACAGGGTGATCACGTAGTCTGTAAGAAGATAATATTCATGTCTTACTCTTCCTATTAATAATATAATTCTTTGCATTTATATAGCGCTTTTCTCACTACTCAAAGCACTCAGCAATTGCAGGTTAAGGGCCTTTCTCAAGGGCCCAACAGAGCAGAGTCCCTTTTGGCATTTATGGGATTCGAACCAGCAACCTTCCAATTGCCAGTGCAGATCCCTAGCCTCAGAGCCTAGAAACATCTCAATATCCTGAATCTTATATTGTGAACCTTCAGTAAATCAAGTTTTGCAAGCAATAGACCTGTCTATGCAAAACTTATAAAGAATTTTCGGGCCGGGGGTTATTTCTTAGGTCAGCCAATTTATATTGATTGTTCTGTTTCAGCCAAGGGGACCCCAAGACTATTGGAAGTATTAGTAATGAAATTCACTCACTACACAATACACCTACTACCATTTTAAGGAGTACAGTATGGTAATCAATAAAACCAATTATTAATTGATTTAGTAGACATTACCTCTCAAGTTATTTAAATAGTTGGAGGTTTAATTGTGAGACTAGAATAAGAACAAGAATAGGTTTACCTCTCCCAGCCGTTAAGGAAGGAAAGGTTAATGTATTTATTGGAGTATGAGGGTCCCGGCCTTTCAATCTCTAACTTTTTTAAATGGTGGAATAACTCTTCAGCTATGCTCAATTGTTTATTTAATGCTCAGATCTGCTACATTAAAGCACATACCAAACATAAAGGAGGTTTCCTATGTATGATCTCCTGGATGACTTCATGTGAAAAGTCTGTGTATTTGTTAGCTTACAGATGCCACCATTTTCTGTATCTGTTCACTGTGATGTAGAATTTGCCAAATAGCACTGTACTTTCCTCAACTGACTTAAGGACAAGGATGTGAGGGGTTACTGTAAATAGTCATAACTTCATCATACTGGGCCAGCTGACTTCAAGTGAAGTGCCCACATCTTGACTAGCAAATTCATCTTGAAGAGCCTCATGAAACACATAAATGAGGGAGGTCTCATTCAAACATGTTTCTGCTACCTGCATCTTAAAGTCAACTATATACTGCAATCTACAAATGAATGTAACTTTTCAGCAGCATCAAAAACAACATGGAATTCACAGAAAAAGTACCCCAAGGAGGCAGTATTTGGATGATGGCTGTGTAAAATTTCTGTAACCCAACTCACCCACCAATACTGATGCAATTAAGGCTATGGATACTTTATCAGTTAGAAACAAGATGGATTGCATGTGAAACACCAGTTGACATTAGATAAGAAGACACTTCTTCTGAATCACCATTAAATGGAAAGGAGCAAGAGATTTTAGATTCATGTGCAGCGTTCTGTGACATTAACAGTAGTGATGCTAAATTAGCTATTCCTACAGTACTACAAATACAAACCAAAGGCGAAACAAAATCATTTAAAGATTTAACCTGCCTTTGTAAATGATTAATCTCAGGGGAAGAAGGAAGAAAAAATGTAAAATGAAAAACTGCACCATGATGAATAAACCAAACTACTGCTTCAAGAAAGCTGCATAAATTTCTCTAAATTTGCAGGAAAACCTAACAATATTAAGCATCTGCATCTCTCTGCTACTTTTATTTGGGCAATAATTGCTAAAGGGTCATTTATTTGTGTTTGCATGCTGAAACTAATCAGACTTACTACGTACAAACTGTAGTGGAGGGCACAGATGGCCTGTTATCCCATCCTGGACAGTTGGTGGTGCATTCCACAGTCGGGAGGCCAGAGTAATGCAAGGATGGTGGGAGACTGCTTTCCAGGGGTCTACAGTATATATACAGTATGTATGTCTAGATATATATATGTATATATATATATATATATATATATATATATATATATATATATATATATATATATATATATATATATAGTTATACATATATAGTAGATATACATATACATACACGGGGTGGGCAAAAGTAGGTTTACAGTTGTTCATATGGAAAAAGACAAGCTGACTATGATTATTGCTTTGCATACTCACAACTGTAAACCTACTTTTGCCCACACCATATATATACAGTATATATTGTGGTACATGGCTGGGGATCCTGTCCAGCCGGGACGCCTGGAATGACCGGGAGAGGGACAATACCTCCCCTGGGCCACGAGAGGGCAGCCGCCCTGGTCTGCATGGGGGCTACGGGATCAGAGCTTAGAAGCTTATCCCTGTTGGGATCATGGAGCCCTGGACTGCAGCACTTCCCACCACAACTAGAAATGCTGTCAGAAGAGATTCCAGGCACACCAGGAAGTGCCGTCAGAAGATAAACAGGAAGCAACTGGAGCACATCCGGGGCAGTATAAAAGGGGCCGCCTCACTCCATTAGATGAGCCGGAGTCGGGAGGAAGAAGACAGAGCTTGTGTGTGGAGGAGTGAAGGCCGCAGAAGAGAAGGAAAAGAGTGGAAAAGGACAGTGAGCATTGTGGGTGGTTAAGGGAACATGTGTAAAAAGAAGTGAGAACTGTGAATAAAAGCATGTCTTTGTGGACATCTGGTGTCGTGTCTCTGTGTTGGGGCTGATCTTTCCACAATATATATATATATACAGTTAGGTCCATAAATATTTGGACAGAGACAACTTTTTTCTAATTTTGGTTCTGTACATTACCACAATGAATTTTAAATGAAACAACTCAGATGCAGTTGAAGTGCAGACTTTCAGCTTTAATTCAGTGGGGTGAACAAAACGATTGCATAAAAATGTGAGGCAACTAAAGCTGTTTCATTTAAAATTCATTGTGGTAATGTACTGAACCAAAATTAGAAAAGTTGTCTCTGTCCAAATATTTATGGACCTAACTGTATATATATATATATATATATATATATATATATATATATATAATATATACAGTGCATCCAGAAAGTATTCACAGTGCATCACTTTTTCCATATTTTGTTATGTTACAGCCTTATTCCAAAGTGGATTAAATTCATTTTTTCCCTCAGAATTCTACACACAACACACCATAATGACAACGTGAAAAAAGTTTCATTGAGGTTTTTGCAAATTTATTAAAAATAAAAAAAACTGAGAAATCACATGTACATAAGTATTCACAGCCTTTGCTCAATACTTTGTCGATGCACTTTTTGCAGCAATTACAGCCTCAAGTCTTGTTGAATATGATGCCACAAGCTTGGCACACCTATCCTTGGCCAGTTTCGCCCATTCCTCTTTGCAGCACCTCTCAAGCTCCATCAGGTTGGATGGGAAGCGTCGGTGCACAGCCATTTTAAGATCTCTCCAGAGATGTTCAATCGGATTCAAGTCTGGGCTCTGGCTGGGCCACTCAAGGACATTCACAGAGTTGTCCTGAAGCCACTTCTTTGATATCTTGGCTGTGTGCTTAGGGTCATTGTTCTGCTGAAAGATGAACCGTCGCCCCAGTCTGAAATCAAGAGCGCTCTGGAGCAGGTTTTCATCCAGGATGTCTCTGTACATTGCTGCAGTCATCTTTCCCTTTATCCTGACTAGTCTCCCAGTTCCTGCCGCTGAAAAACATCCCCACAGCATGATGCTGCCACCACCATGCTTCACTTTAGGGATGGTGCCAGGTTTCCTCCAAACGTGACGCCTGGCATTCACACAAAAGAGTTCAATCTTTGTCTCATCAGACCAGAGAATTTTCTTTCTCATGGTCTGAGAGTCCTTCAGGTGCCTTTTGGCAAACTCCAGGCGGGCTGCCACGTGCTTTTTACTAAGGAGTGGCATCCATCTGGCCACTCTACCATACAGGCCTGATTGGTGGATTGCTGCAGAGATGGTTGTCCTTCTGGAAGGTTCTCCTCTCTCCACAGAGGACCTCTGGAGTTCTGACAGAGTGACCATCGGGTTCTTGGTCACCTCCCTGACTAAGGCCCTTCTCCCCCAATCGCTCAGTTTAGATGGCCGGCCAGCTCTAGGAACAGTCCTGGTGGTTTCGAACTTCTTCCACTTACGGATGATGGAGGCCACTGTGCTCATTGGGACCTTCAAAGCAGCAGAAATTTGTCTGTAACCTTCCCCAGATATGTGCCTCGAGACAATCCTGTCTCAGAGGTCTACAAACAATTCCTTTGACTTCATGCTTGGTTTGTGCTCTGACATGAACTGTCAACTGCGGGACCTTACATAGACAGGTGTGTGCCTTTCCAAATCATGTCCAGTCAACTGAATTTACCACAGGTGGACTCCAATTAAGCTGCAGAAACATCTCAAGGATGATCAGGGGAAACAGGATGCACCTGAGCTCAGTTTTGAGCTTCACGGCAAAGGCTGTGAATACTTATGTACATGTGCTTTCCCAATTTTTTTATTTTTAATAAATTTGCAAAAACCTCAAGTAAACTTTTTTCATGTTGTCATTATGGGGTGTTGTGTGTAAAATTCTGAGGAAAAAAATGAATTTAATCCATTTTGGAATAAGGCTCTAACATAACAAAATGTGGAAAAAGTGATGCGCTGTGAATACTTTCCGGATGCACTATTTATATATATATATTGTGATGGATGGCCAGCCAAATATTCCGGCCCACACCTCCAAGCCGCCAGATGGAGCCCTCCCAGCAGCGTGGAGGTTCCCCGAATTCTAGCAGGGCCTTATGGACCTTGTAGTTTTTATAAACAGCCCTGCTGGATACCATGGGGACCATCAGGAGCCGCTGTAGGGAGGCTTGGGGAGTGCTACATGCCCTATAACCTGGAAGTACGTCCTGGTCACATGAACAGTAGAAACGACGTGCTTCCAGGTTGAAGAAAAGGAGCTTTTATCCAACCCGGAAGTGTTCACGGTCACATGGACAGAGAGAGAGACACGCTTCCGGGTCACGGACTATATAAAAAACTGTGAGAGACCAGAACACTGAGCTGAGCTGGGAGGAAGGGTGGCTAAGTGTCTGGGAGAGGAGGAGTGAGAATTGTATTAGGATTGAGTATTGTATGTGTAGTGTGGAGTGGAGGGTGCTTAGTGTACAGTATTGTAATAAAAATAAGAAGTATTATACTTTTACCTGGTGTTTGGCGTGGTACCTGAGGGTTCAAGGGAGCAATAGCGCCCCTACTGCTACAGTATATATATATAGTGTGACAATATAAAGGCACTGTCGACCCCTTGAACCCTCAGACCAGACGTCAGACACCAGATAAAAGTCCAAAATGAATATTTCTTATAATAATAAAGTGCACAAAGCGTCACCATTCCACTATACTCAATAATAATCATATAAACAATCCTCCAATCTCCCAGACGCTTAGCCATCCTGCCTCCCAACTCAGCTCAGCGTCTGAGATTTCCCATCGTCATTTTATAGTCCTTGACCCGGAAGTGTTTCGCCTTCTCTGTCCACATGACATGGGACATTTCCGGGTCAGATAAAAATCCTTTTTCTTCACCCCGGAAGCACGTCATTCCTTGAGTCGCTGTGATTAAGACGCACTTCCGGGTTATTGTGCAAATAACAATCCCTGGGCCTCCCTGCAGCAACTCCTGGTGGCCCCCATGGTACCCAGCAGGGCTGTGCATTAAACGTCCACTGTCCAAAATTCCCAGGTGGCATTCGGGGTACCTCCATGCTGCAAGGAGGGACCCATCTGGCGGCCTGGGGGTATTGGCCGGGATAAATAGCCGGCCATATCTCACAGTATTCCCCCCCACCAGCGAAGAACCAAGGTTCGAAGAGGCCAGCCCCGCAAGGGATGTCCTCCTCCAGGAGGATCCATGGGTCGGGCCATGGCTACGTCGTCGAGACTCCCCGGAGAACCTAGGGGGAACGTTGTATCAGGAATCCCTCTGATCCCCTGTCCTCTGAAGACAACTTTACCATAAGTGGCCCGGCCGGCGGCAGTTGTAGCATAGCCTCCGTCCTCCCGTTTATATCCCTCTCCGTGACTGGAAACACTTAGGAAACTCCGGCTCCGCCCCTTTTTTCGCCGAGGAGGGTTCCACGGCCGCCTCTGTAGTCCCAGTTCTATTTTCTATTTTATCAGGAGACCTGCGCTTCATTTTTGGGATCTCCTGTTTAATCTGGAGCATATCCACAGTTTGGGTCTCTCTATGTGTATGAGAAAGCCCCTTTACTGTCTGAATCCCCTTTGATTTACATATGACCAGTGTTGGTGTCTTCAGGGTCGCATCGCTCCGGCAGACAGCACTATTCAGCTACTCCGGCTCGATCGACCCTTCCATCTAGCACCCGGTTCATGTTTCCGCCTCTCTTGTAGGGCTCGCGGTGACTTGGCACCTGCTACTAAATAATCGCGAGCCCAGTTCAAACTGCGTCCCTATTTCATTATATACGGTACCGGTATTACTCACCTGTACCGCCAAATCAAATAATACGGGAGGCTCTCAACCAAACCGCCGTAGGTATTCATCCACCTTTTGTAACGGCACTTCAGCCGCTGCTCCCAGCTCTCCAACAATCTTCTTTATTGTTGTCACAATCTGCAAGAAATTGTGCACGGGCTGAAGCAACTTCTCCAGCTCGCGCATGTCGAAAAAAGTTATTTAATTCAGCCGGAGGTATGCTCAGGAGATCACTAGCCTTACCCTCCGGCTGGGAGCCAATGAGCACGCCCGCTCCTGGCACGTGCTCTGATGGGTTCCACAAAGGAGCCTGGGATTTGGAGTTCTTTTCGGAGGTCTGCAGTGCCGCTTTTGGCTGACTGCGATCCGTCTGTCTCAATTTATCGACGGACAGATCAGTCATTTCCCGGACCTCCTTACCATTTTGTAGGGAGATCAGTGCTTCGCTCGTCTCCCTTTTCCCTTTCAGAAAAACCGTCTTCGTGTGGGTGAAGTCGAAAGTAGTGGGACGCGTACCTCCTCCTTTCCCCAATCCTTCGGGGTGGGTCACGTGTCCCTCGCCGGCACCCAATATGCGGAAGTCCTCTGAATTGTTCGTCTGCCCGAACAAGAGCGCAACACTGTCCTTGGGATTCTCTTCTGCATCCCGCAGAGCCTTTGGATGATCTTCTCCGAGGTATGTGCACGGTACAAAATGAGTTATTTTAAATATATTATCGATTATATCCCCGACCTCGTTGAAGTCCTCTTTGTCCGGAGGCTTCTCCCGATCAGTGTAGCCGCCCTGTTGCTCATCCCGAGTGTCGGCCATGACAAACATGGAACTTCCGCTGGCGCTGTTACTCTGCCGTGCCTTCTTCTTCCCCATGACGGTTTAAAAAAAAAAAAAGAGTTTGTGGCGATGTTTCTGCGTGCCTTGACGCTGCCTTCTTAGGGTTCTCTGTCCACAGTAAATTTGTAAATACAGGTCCTCTGCCAAACCAATGGCCAGAGAATCCTGCCGGGACTACGCCAACTGTGACAGTTTACGGGTCCCCGTGACCCCTTGAACCCTCAGTCCATGTGATTATCCAGCACTTTCGGGTCATGTAAAAACTTTTCTTTTTTCTTCAGCCCGGAAGTATATCATTTCTTCCGTTCCTGTGACTTGGAAATACTTCCGGGCTATACGGAAAATATAGATCCCTGGGCCTCCCTGCAGCGACTCCTGGCAGCCCCCATGGTATCCAGCAGGGCTGTGCATTAAAACTCCACTGTCCATGAGGCCCTGCTGGAATTCGGGGCACCTCCATGTTGCAGGGAGGGCTCCATCTGGCGGCCTGGGGGTATTGGCCGGGATGAACGGCCAGCCATATCCCACTATATATATATATATATATATATATATATATATATATATATATATATATATATATATATATTATATATATATATATATATCCATAGGTCTGAATCACAATCTGATTATGTGGATGGTCAGGTAATGCCTTTGGTTGGTTGGCCAGTCAGCAAACATACACCACTCTCTTTCAGTTGCAAGAAGCAGATCATAGGCATGTTACAGAGTATCTGTCAAATAATACAAAGAGTACATGGCACATGTTTTCCCCTAATTGGAGCTAATCCAGTGTACATACCTTTGCTCCCCTTTGTGAGGATCGAACAGGGTGTAGATTGGAGTATTATATCCATAAGTCTGAATCACAATAGGTATATACCCAAATAATCAGATTGTGATTCAAACCTATAGATATAATACTCTGATCTACACCCTATCAAGTAAGTGAACCAGCTGCCTACCAACCCACTTATCCTTTAAAGCTTCGGACCTGAAGTAAATTATCGCACAAGCTTCATTTTAACATTGACAGGTCAATTAGTTCTCTTTATCTGGCGGCAAGCCAAATACTATGAAATTTCAAGAAGATCATTGCTCGTCTTCCTGAACTATGTGCTTGGAATACCAAACAAGTTTCCAAACCAGTTCAACTGTTTTATGTGTGCGTTTAACCTGTGGTATTCCTTGCTCAGATGCTATTGTGATGTTACGTTTGCAGACTTCTGAATTGTCATCACAAGGGTGCGTCTGTCTTCTCAAACCCAAACTTCAAACCCCAAATGCAAATTTCATATCAAAAGGACACTTTTATTTGTGTCCAACACTTTAACAAGCTTCCATATACTTTTTTCTTCCAAGCACAACTCAATGTTCTTCCTTTTTTATCCTCCTCCTCCTCTATAGCTGACTTTGCTCCTAAAACTCTCTTGACTCAAACTCACATGGTTGAAACAGGGAGGCTCCTTTTAAAGTTAGACCCCCTAGAGTACTTCTAGTACTTCAAAAGCATATCTCAGAAGGCCTTTTGGTTCAAATGGAACTCCAAGATCACAGAAGAGCTTCCTTCCAATAGATCCTTCCATTTGCTCTGAAGAACTCCAGCAGGGCAGATTGTTAGAAGTAGGGGCCACATGGGAGCACAGTCAGGGATATGCTGCCACCCAGTCCACTGGAGGAACACACAGAATGTGTTTGTATATGCATATCTCAATTCTTCCACTCTTCATAGTGCTGTGCATTATTTAGGGTTCATTCTTTTTCTATCTTCTGACTTCACATCCAACCGCATCATCTCTGCCCTCCCCTTGGCCTCCTGAACTCCACCTTAGTGCACTTCTTCATCAAGTCATCCTCTTCCTTTAACTTCACAAACTTAAACCTCCTTGGTCTGTATCTTGCTAGCATAACACCTGTCACCTCCAAATTAAGTCTTTCTATTAAATCAGCATTTGTATTCTTCTCAGTCCATGAAACTCCATATATCCATCTGATCATATTCTTAGCCTGTTCTTTCTGGTTTTGCTTTGTTTTCCACTTTCATCAGCCATGTGACACCAGTACAAAACAAAATACTCCTTACACATCTTTTATTAACGTTACCCTTCAATGTCAGAGAGACTCCCTTAGAGGTCAGAATAGGGGACTGTATTGAATGCACAAGGCAACAACAGTTTAAAGTAAAATGGAATCATCAGTGGATCTTAGTACAGTAGTAATATAACAAGTCATGGTCATGAACTGGAGGACAGGAATCAAATAAACAATAGCCAGAAAATCTTTACTTGAGAAACATAGTGAGAGAGTCATTAACAAGAATATTTCACATAGCCTAAACCAAAAAGTAAGACATAAATCCATGTTGGAGACCAGAAAAGAATTGTTAACAGTAGTAATTCCAGTGTTTTATGTTATGAATTATCTACAAACTTGGTCAGGCAGGAAGTGTACAAATACAAACTTTCTGCATCAATGTAATGTTTTAGAGGCCAAGGAAAAGACTATAATAATATAAACGAAAGTCCAGATCATATCAAGGACATCACCAGGAATTTATTCCATACAACTCTGATCCTGACTATCCTGCTGTACCTGTCATTCCACCTGCACTCATTCTGTCACCAAAGTAGCAGAACGTACTTACTTTCTCCAAAACAACTCCATTGCTGATATCTAAATTTACTTCATCAGCATTCTCTTAGGTTTTCATCTCTGCCACACCAGTCTCTACTGAATTTTTGACCTTCATTCCTTTTTAGTCAGCTCAATAGACTCTCCCTTCAATATTACAGTAAAGCTTCCTTTTTTCACATGACAGCATCCCTTACTGTGTTCCAGAATTACCACCAAGACAGTCATTAACAATCTTTTGTCCATCGAAAGTTCCAGATTCTTTCACTAACTAGTGAACGTTAACCAGGTTCACTTTGATTTCTGTTCCTGATCTGAGGCACATACGAAGCTCATTGAAAGGTGAGAGCTGCACACAACCTGAACAGAAGTACCTGACAGACAATTTTTGGACACATTTAATATCCATTTGGGTCTACTGAGTATACTTCAGCCAACACCAAACTACACAGCAGTGATCAAGGTCATAATTGATGACTCAGGTGCCGCCGCGAGTGGCAGCTATTCCAGTAGCTCCGTTTATGACTTTATTTTTGTACCTTTTTCTCTATTTCACTATTAACTTTTTTTTTTAACTGTTAACTCCTACCACTTCCTTTTATGTGGACTCGTTCCCTGGACACTTTTTACTACTTGGACATGGATTTTTACACGCCGAGACTCGTCTATTCAAGTAGTCAACTTCAAGCGCTGAGAACAAATGCCCACGCCGGTGTGGTTCCCTATTTATCTGACAAGGTAAGGAGGCCGTATCGTGACAGCAGAGCTGGTGCTGAGATAAAAGCCAAGCGTTTAGCAAGAAAGTGGTGCTACAAACCTTCGGTGCCTTCTGTGATCCTGGGAAATGTGAACTCACTACCAAAAAAGATTGACGAACTGGCTGCGCTGGTGAAAAATGTCAGGACCTACAGAGAATGCAGTTTATTATGTTTTAGTGAAACGTGGCTAACAACTAACATCCCAGATGCTAACGTGGAGCTACCCGGGTTTAGCACAGTTAGAGCGGACAGAGACGCAAGTACCTGCGGGAAGCACAAAGGAGGAGGACTCAAACTCTATGTCAATACAAAAAGGTGCAACTCTGATCATGTTAACGTTAAAATCTCAACTTGCTGCCGGGACATCGAACTGTTGGCCGCAAGTCTGCGTCCCTATTACTTGCCCAAAGAGTTTGGACACGTCATTGTTCTTATTGTATACATCCCTACTCGGGCAGACGTGGCGATAGCGGGTGACATCATCCATTCTGATGTGGCTAAATTACAAACACAGCACCCCAAGGCACTTGTGCTAATCGCTGGAGACTTCAACCATGTAACGCTGGACAAAACATTACCTGCCTTCTCCCAGTATGTGGATTATAACACCCGGGGAAATAGGACTATTGACTTACTGTATGCAAATTTTAAAGACGCATACAGCGCCACCCCGCTGCCTGCGCTTGGGAAAGCAGATCATAACCTGGTTTTGCTTCGGCCTCACTACAAACCAAGAGTGAGGGAGCTACATACAACCACACGGTCATTCAGGAAGTGGTCCCCTGAGGCAGAGCAGGCTCTGAGAGACTGCTTTGGAACTACGGACTGGGATATCCTTCAGGGATCTTATAGTGAGAACATTGAGGAGGTTATTGACTGCACTACTGACTACATCAACTTCTGTATGGACATTGTAGTTCCAGTAAGAACAGTACACTGCTATTCTAACAACAAGCCATGGATTACAAGTGACATCAAGGGCCTTTTGAACCAAAAGAAAAGGGCTTTTAAAGGCGGTGATCAGCATGAGCTCAAGCGCGTGCAGAAGGAACTCCGAGACCAGCTCAGGGCGGCAAAGGAGCAATACAGGAGAAAGCTGAAGCAGAAGTTGCAGAATAACAGCATGAAGGAAGTGTAGGATGGGGTAAAGATCATCACTGGCTGCAGCTCGAAGCGGGGTGTCACCATCAAGAGAGATGTGGAGAGAGCAAACCAGATGAACAACTTTTTTAACAGGTTTGACCACCCCAACCCACTCTCACCTCAAGAGTACTGCACCCTCCACCCATCTCTCTGCTGATACCAGCATAGGAGAGAGTTTATCCCAACCCACAATTACAGCAGCACAAGCAGAGAGCTGAGGAGACTTTGTGCCAGCAAAGCAGCAGGTCCAGATGAAGTATGGGCACGACTGCTGAAGGCCTGTGCGTTGGAGCTGGGGAGTCCTCTACAGCGCATCTTCAACCTGAGCCTGGAACAGGGGAGAGTCCCGAGGCTTTGGAAAACATCTTGCATCACCCCAGTCCCAAAGATATCACATCCTAGTGAGCTGAATGACTTCCGGCCTGTCGCTCTGACATCGCATGTGATGAAAACCATGCAGCGGCTGCTACTTCACCACCTGAGGCCACAGGTCCGTCACGCCTTTGACCCTCTGCAGTTTGAATATCAGGAGAAGGTGGGAGCGGAGGATGCCATCATCTACAGGCTACACTGATCCCTCTCCCACTTGGACAGAGGCAGTGGTGCTGTAAGAATTATGTTTCTGGACTTCTCTAGCACCTTCAGCACCATCCAACCTCTGCTCCTTAGGGACAAGCTGACAGAGATGGGAGTAGATTCATACCTGGTGGCATGGATCATGGACTATCTTAAAGACAGACCTCAGTATGTGCATCTCGGGAACTGCAGGTCTGACATTGTGATCAGCAACACAGGAGTGCTGCAGGGGATTGTACTTTCTCTGGTCCTGTTCAGCCTATATACATCGGACTTCCAATACAGACGGTTGTGGCGAGTGCCCTCTTCTACGTGGTGGTGTGCTGGGGAGGCAGCATAAAGAAAAGGGACGCCTCACGCCTGGACAAACTGGTGAGGAAGGCAGGCTCTATTGTAGGCACGGAGCTAGACAGTTTGACATCTGTGGCAGAGCGACGGGCACTGAGCAGGCTCCTTGCCAATCATGGAGAATACACTGCATCCACTAAACAGTATCATCTCCAGACAGAGGAGCAGCTTCAGCGACAGACGGCTGTCACTTTCCTGCTCCACTGACAGACTGAGGAGATCATTCCTCCCCCACATGCGGCTCTTCAGTTCCACCTGGGGGGGTAAACGTTAACATTATTCAAAGATATTGTCTGTCTGTTTTACCTGCATTGTTATCACTCTTTAATTTAATATTTTCTTTATCAGTATGCTGCTGTTGAAGTATGTGAATTTCCCCTTGGGATTAAGAGAAAAGCCAAGCAAAATGACACCTTTTATTGGCTAACTAGAAAGATTACAATATGCAAGCTTTCGAGGCAACTCTTGCCTGAAGAAGGGGCCTGAGTTGCCTCGAAAGCTTGCATATTGTAATCTTTCTAGTTAGCCAATAAAAGGTGTCATTTTGCTTGGCTTTTCTCTACATTCATAATGGCTAACACGGTACAACACCCTAGTACCCTTGGGATTAATAAAGTATCTATCTATCTATCTATCTATCTATCTATCTATCTATCTATCTATCTATCTATCTATCTATCTATCTATCTATCTATCTATCTGATCAGATGACAGCTCTTTCCTTTACAGTCCACAACTTAGAGTCTCATGTCAGATGGCAAGGCTACAGAAGATTACTGAACATTTCTCACAAGGTGCTCTGGTGACAGCTACACTTATGTAAAAGCTGTGTTTGAAAATCTATAATAATAATAATAATACATTTTATTTATATTGCGCCTTTCCCATGCTCAAGGCACTTCACAGAGTTTAAGAAAGAATGGCAGGGTATACAGTATATAGCATTGTACTAAACCAGATAAATAAATAAAAAAGAGTAAGATAGTAAATTCAGAGAAAAAAAAAGCCTAAAAGACAACATAATTGATGGTCTAGCACACACACACACATGAGCATTACATGAGCAACTTGACATTGAGGTAAACTGAAAGAAGGGTAATAAAGTCAAGTAGAGCTAAAAGCCTTCCTGAACAGATGAGTTTTGAGTTGTTTTTTAAAAGAATTCATGGAGTCAGCTGATCTAATTCATTTCTTTAGGTCATTCCAGAGTCTGGGCGCTATACAGCTGAAGGCCCTGTCACCCATGGAGTGTAGATTAGTGTGGGGCACAATAAGATTACCAGAATCAGAGGAACTTAGTGGGCGGACAGGCACATAGTGATGGAGAAGGTCACTGATGTAGTTTGGTGCAAGGTCGTTTAAGGCTTTGTAGGTTATTAGTAGAATTTTATATTCAATTCTGTAAGACACAGGGATCCAGTGAAGGCGAAGCAGGATGGGTGTGAAGTGCTCGCTGCTGCTGGTCTGTGTAGGGACTCTTGCAGCTGAGTTTTGAATAAGCTGGAGCTGTGATATAAAATTAGTAGGGGCACCTGCCAGCAGCGAGTTACAATAATCGATGCGGGATGTGATAAAAGCATGGAGAAGTTTCTCATCGTTAGAAAAGGAGAGGAAGGAGCGAACACGTGATATGTTACGGAGGTGAAAGTAAGAATGTTTCTTAATGTGATTTATGTGGATGGAATAAAAAAGGGAGGAATCAAAAATTAACACAGAAACACTGGATTCAAATTATATAGGCCTATCTATCATACTCTGATTACTCAAGTAAGAATTAAAGTCCACCAAAAGAAACTGTGTCCATTCTTGTTATCCTTTTTAAAACACATCCAATTTCTTTAGGTTGGCTGAATTAATCAGGTGCATACGCATAAATAAACACAAAATATTTATTTTCTGTAGCTTGAATTGATCATCTCAAGCATTGGTACAAACGCCATATTCACTGCTGCCAGCTATAGTGTACATGAACAATCCTTACAATCACACAGAAACTCTCTTGCCTGGTTACTACAAAATATGGAAGAGAATGTCACCACTGTCAATCAATTTCAGACTTAGCTGGTACTTTTCAGCCTCCAGCACAAGCTCAGTCTCCTTCCCAACCGCTAAGTAACTCTTCATGTCTGAGGAACCAAAGATACAATTTCTTTTGCCGAAGGTTAGTCTATTTGGATTAATCTTATAAACACCCATCATAACGTCATAAGAAAAAACAAATGTCACAGGATTTAAGTAGGCATTGTATCAAGCAAAAAATGCCACATTGTAGCCTTGTGTATGAATACATTGCATAAGTCATAGTATTACTTCAGCAAAAATAAAAATAATTGTTACCTGTAGACCTTCTATGGCAAGACGCAGCATGCTTGGTGTTAGTTTAGAGGCTTGCTTAAAAGTAAAATTGCTCCAGTCAATGATCAATACAAATCCATTCACTTGCAGCTCAGGGTCTTCAATCATTGCCTCCAGAGATAAAAGGATTGCCCGCAATATATCTACAAAAGTATACCTATGTGGATTTGAAATACAGAGAGAAAAAAAATAAGATTGTCATGGCAGTGTCATAAATATTAAAAGATTACAGTTGTAAATTTCATGCTTTAAAATCACAGGCTTTTATGATCTTTGAAAGCCATATACAATGTCCCTGAAAATCTTTGATAAGCTCTATTGGGCAAATTACCAGTGGATGGAATCAGTGTGACTCTTTGTAAAATTGTATCAACTACATGAGAAAAGGGAAATAAATTAGTAATCACAGGGCTGGTGGCATTTATGGTCTAAGTAAATAGGAGTGAATTATTTTTTTCTGACTGCTAACTGACAATAGAGCATAATAATCAATGTGAGGTACACTGCTTATAGACTGTAGATAAATGCAGCTTTTTTGCTTTGATTCTGTCATATTTAATTATTGTAAAGTGTGACAGTTTTTCATAGTGATCTAGGACAGAAATGAAACAACAGTTCACCTCTAGAACCAATCGACAGAGGTAGCCATGTTTTTTGTATCAGACCTTATATTACTTGTATCATTTATTTGCCCTGAACCTTTACACAAGATTTGTTTTTTTTTTAAATTCAGAATACAGATGGGTTAAAAGACTTGTTTCACAGTCACATCATCAGTCAAAAATGGTAAAGGAACAATCAAATGGTAGTTTAAGGTTCACAGCTCTTGCAACTAGACCACAATGCATCTACACTTTATTACAACATAAAAAACAGCTTTTGTTCACACTCCCAGATTCTGGCTACTTAAGGTATTGTTACATCCTGATGTCCAGAAAAGGTTCTTTAGGTACTAAGCATTTTGTAAATCAGACAGCTGATACTATGTATTAAAATGGATCTCAAACGTGTCACATTTACTTTATGTCAGTACTCAGAATGATAGTCATGTGGTCAGCACTTAAGTATTCCCTGGTGGATGTAGTACTGCACTGCATTTTTCATACAGTATTTATGCAAGTTAGGTGAATTGGTGACACTAAATTGGCTGTGGTGTGTTTGTGTGTGTGCAGTTGTCTTGCACGCTATGGATGTTCTGTTAGGCCCAGCTCCCCGGTGGCCATGCTTAGGATTAAGTGGGCTTATAAAATGGTATGGTATAGCTTATTTCCAGATTCTGCATTATACTGTTACATCAATTACAATTATAACAATGATTTAGACATAAAAATTAAAATTGACATTCAAATTTTATTTGAAGTGTGCGTGCAAATGCAAATGAAAAATGACACCGGGGCCCCACTCTGGAGCCAGGCCTGGAGGTGGGGCTCGATGGCGATCGCCTGGTGGCCGGGCCTGCACCCATGGGGCTCGGCCGGGCACAGCCCGAAGAGGCAACGTGGGTCCCCCTTCCCATGGGCTCACCACCTATGGGAGGGGCCAAGGAGGTCGGGTGCAGTGTGAGTTGGGTGGTGGCCGAAGGCGGGGACCTTGGCGGTCCGATCCTTGGCTACAGAAGCTGGCTCTTGGGACGTGGAATATCACCTCTCTGAAGGGGAAGGAGCCTGAGTTAGTGCGCGAAGTTGAGAGGTTCCGGCTAGATATAGTCGGACTCACCTCGACGCACAGCTTGTACTCTGGAACCAATCTCCTTGAGAGGGGCTGGACTCTGTACCACTCTGGAGTTGCCCCCGGTGAGAGGCGCCGAGCGGGTGTGGGTATACTTATTGCCCCCCGACTTGGAGCCTGTACATTGGGGTTTACCCCGGTGGACGAGAGGGTAGCCTCCCTTCGCCTTCGGGTGGGGGGACGGGTCCTAACTGTTGTTTGTGCGTATGCACTAAACAGCAGTTCGGAGTACCCACCCTTTTTGGAGTCCCTGGAGGGGGTGCTAGAGGGCATACCTTCTGGGGACTCCCTTGTTCTGCTGGGAGACTTCAATGCTCACGTGGGCAATGACAGTGAGACCTGGAAGGGCGTGATTGGGAGGAATGGCCTCCCCAATCTGAACCCGAGCGGTGTTTTGTTATTGGACTTCTGTGCTCGTCACGGATTGTCCATAACGAACACCATGTTC
Source organism: Erpetoichthys calabaricus (assembly GCF_900747795.2). NCBI lineage: Eukaryota > Metazoa > Chordata > Cladistia > Polypteriformes > Polypteridae > Erpetoichthys > Erpetoichthys calabaricus. Next base: position 99,370,501 of record NC_041396.2, on the reverse strand, counting down.
AAGCATAGGGGTGTTCATATGTGCACTTGGCACCAGGACACCCTAGGCCTCAGTTCGATGATCGACTTTGTGGTCGTGTCGTCGGACTTGCGGCCACATGTCTTGGACACTCGGGTGAAGAGAGGGGCGGAGCTGTCAACTGATCACCACCTGGTGGTGAGTTGGCTTCGATGGTGGGGGAGGATGCCAGTCAGGCGTGGTAGGCCCAAACGTGTTGTGAGGGTCTGCTGGGAATGTCTGGCAGTGCCCCCTGTCAGAAGTAGCTTCAACTCCCACCTCCGGCAGAACTTCGACCACATCCCAAGGGAGGTGGGGGACACTGAGTCCGAATGGGCCATGTTCCATGCCTCTATTGTTGAGGCAGCTGACCGGAGCTGTGGCCGTAAGGTGGTCGGTGCCTGTCGTGGCGGCAGTCCCCGAACCCGTTGGTGGACACCGGCGGTGAAGGATGCCGTCAAGCTGAAGAAGGAGTCCTACGGGACCCTTTTGTCCTGTGGGACCCTGGAGGCAGCTGATAGGTACTGGCAGGCCAAGCAGAATGCGGCTTTGGTGGTTGCTGAGGCAAAAACTCGGGCGTGGGAGGAGTTTGGGGAGGCCATGGAGAACGACTTTCGGACGGCTTCGAGGAGATTCTGGTCCACCATCCGGCGTCTCAGGAAGGGGAAGCAGTGCAGTGTCAACACTGTATATGGTGGGGATGGTGCACTGCTGACCTCGACTCGGGATGTTGTGGGTCGGTGGGGGGAGTACTTCGAAGCCCTCCTCAATCCCATTAACATTCCTTCCAATGAGGAAGCAGAGCCTGGGGACTCAGAGGTGGGCTCCCCCATCTCTGGGACTGAGGTCACCGAGGTGGTCAAAAAACTCCTTGGTGGCAGGGCCCCGGGGGTGGATGAGATACGCCCGGAGTTCTTCAAGACTCTGGATGTTGTAGGACTGTCTTGGTTGACACTACTCTGCAACATCGCATGGACATCAGGGACAGTGCCTCTGGATTGGCAGACTGGGGTGGTGGTCCCCCTCTTTAAGAAGGGGGATCGGAGGGTGTGTTCCAACTACAGAGGGATCACACTCCTCAGCCTCCCTGGAAAAGTCTATTCAGGGGTCCTAGAGAGGAGGGTCCGTCGGATAGTCGAGCCTCGGATTCAGGAGGAACAGTGTGGTTTTCGTCCTGGTCGCGGAACAGTGGACCAGCTCTATACCCTAAGCAGGGTCCTGGAGGGTGCATGGGAGTTTGCCCAACCAGTCTACATGTGTTTTGTGGACTTGGAAAAGGCATTCGACCGTGTCCCTCGGGGAATCCTGTGGGGGGTACTCCGAGAGTATGGGGTACCGGCCCCCCTGATAAGGGCTGTTCGGTCTCTGTATGATCGGTGCCAGAGCTTGGTCCGCATTGCCGGAAGTAAGTCGAACCCGTTTCCAGTGAGAGTTGGACTCCGCCAGGGCTGCCCTTTGTCACCGATTCTGTTCATAACTTTTATGGACAGAATTTCTAGGCGCAGCCAGGGCGTTGAGGGGGTCCGGTTTGGTGGGCTCAGGATTAGGTCACTGCTTTTTGCAGATGATGTTGTCCTGTTTGCTTCATCAGGCCGTGATCTTCTGCTCTCTCTGGATCGGTTCACAGCTGAGTGTGAAGCGGCTGGGATGAGAATCAGCACCTCCAAATCCGAGACCATGGTCCTCAGCCGGAAAAGGGTGGAGCGCCCTCTCAGGGTTGGTAGCGAGATCCTGCCCCAAGTGGAGGAGTTCAAGTATCTCGGGGTCTTGTTCATGAGTGAGGGAAGAATGGAGCGTGAGATCGACAGGCGGATCGGTGCGGCATCCGCAGTAATGCGGGCACTGCATCGGTCTGTCGTGGTGAAAAAGGAGCTGAGCCGCAAGGCGAAGCTCTCAATTTACCAGTCGATCTATGTTCCTACCCTCACCTATGGTCATGAGCTATGGGTAGTGACCGAAAGAACGAGATCGCGAATACAAGCGGCTGAAATGAGTTTCCTCCGCAGGGTGTCTGGGCTTTCCCTTAAAGATAGGGTGAGAAGCTCAGTCATCCGGGAGGGGCTCAGAGTAGAGCCGCTGCTCCTCCGCATCGAGAGGAGTCAGATGAGGTGGCTCGGGCATCTGATCAGGATGCCTCCTGGACGCCTCCCTGGTGAGGTGTTCCGGGCACATCTAACCGGGAGGAGGCCCCGGGGAAGACCCAGGACACGCTGGAGGGACTATGTCTCTCGGCTGGCCTGGGAACGCCTTGGGATTCCCCCGGAAGAGCTAGAAGAAGTGGCCGGGGAGAGGGAAGTCTGGGCATCTCTGCTCAAGCTGCTGCCCCCGCGACCCGACCTCGGATAAGCGGGAGACAATGGATGGATGGATGGACAATTCATCGATGCATCAATACATCAATTACGTTTCATTGCATTTTATGACAAATATAAAAGCTAATTATTACTTTCATTTAATAATTCATTTTCCAGACCCACTGATTCTCACACCCGGAATGCAACAGTAGTCTACAACAGAACACTCCAGGCAGCGACTCTTGAATATCTGAAGAATGTTTTGAGAAGGTGAGAGGAAGTTGGAGTTTCTGAAGGAAACCAACAACCATACAGGAGGATTCAAATGTTGTGATGTAAAGAGTCTGCTACAGCATTAAGAAACCTGTCTTTTCACAAAAAGACAATATTTCAGGATTTACTTGGAAGTTACCAATATTGCTTATATAGTCATTATGTTAGTCTGATTTTTAATTAATTATTGCTATGCTTAATACATTTTGTAAAATTTTGTAACTTGGAAGTTTGTTTTCACTGTGCGTCTTTTCATTGTGAGTTTGGACTTGTTTTTTTATTTTCTTGTTTTAACTTGGAATTAGCGTGATTGCATTTTTTTTATCTAATAGGCACCTCCATTTTATGAGTCTGTTTCTATGCTGTGTTTCTGGTTTCTAGGGGGTATGGTTTCAGAAGTCACATCAGGTGCCATCATCAGCTTGATGATATATGAACAGGTACTGTGTGGGTCTTTAATCATCCAGGATCGTGGATGCTTTAAAAAAATGCTTTGCAGCTTCTATAATTTTAGCCTCCTGGCTACAATTTTTTTGCCTAAGAATTTTTTACTTTGATTTTAGTTTTTTGCTTGGCTTTTAATGCAAGATTGTTTGTGCTTTTGGTTTCAGCTCCCCAGTTTGTTTCTGACTGTGTTTTATCTTCTACCCTGTCTTTATCAAGTTGTGAATTTTCACTTTGTGGCAATACAGTTATATGACAATTAATTGTTGTGTATTGATTTGACTATTTTCTCCACCATGAACTTTGTACATATATAGTATAGTAGCAAGTTAGGTCAATGGTCAAATTTAAATTGGCTGGGCACGTCCACAAACCTTCTCCATGTTTTTCTTTCCACTTTGTACACAGCATTCTTGGCATAGGCTCCAGTCCCCAAAAATGGTGATTTCAGTTAAGCAAGTTTAAGAGTGTACATACTGTATATCATCTGTACATACTGTATGATCATTTTGGTGTGCTTACGGGGAATAAAATAAAGGAAAAATAGAATGAGGTTCTGGGTCATGCCAGAGGTAGGACATATTTGTGTGTTTCTCCCCATGGTTTTAAAGTTGCTGTTTCTGCCCGGTAAGAGCTCCCCAGAATCCACTTCAGCCTGGACTTTATGGGAGAATACCCCATGTATCTTACATAATTTGTGTAATTGTTCCTGATTCCTTAATTGCTTACAACCCACAATTGAACATGTACTGATCAATAAATGGAGAGTAACACTTCCAGCTTTCTTTTAAATTTATGATGATCAAAAATATGTTTGTATAAAGTATATGAAAGTTTGTAAGTATAGACAGATAGATGAATAGACAGATGGACAAATGTGCTGGTACCGTTACAGCTCAATGAAAAAGTGCTGTATGCTTCCTGAAAAGTAATTACCGTATATACTTGTGTTTAAGTTTTCCCACGGATAAGTCGGGGCTTGATTTTAGCATAATGTCAGTCGTATAAGTCAAATGCAGAAAACTCGCACTATTGGTCCAAGAGATTACGATATGCTAACGCCCACCTGAGAGATTAACCATGGAGCATACTGCCTTTTTTTCTATGTATTGTGCCTACGTGACCACACGGTTATACACGAACTATTCTGAAGCGATGTTTGCACTGTCTTGTGTTTTTTGTGTCTCACACCCTCATATACCTTTATCGTAAGAGCATCCCTTATCTGTGATGGAGCGTTCGATCAGAAGAAAATATAAAGCTTGTTTTACATTAAAAGTCATTGAAGTGGCGAAAGAAATTGATAATTGCACTGCTGCAACAAAATTTGATGTGTCTAAGAAACTGGTGCGAGATTGGAGGAAGCAAGAAGATGTAAAAAAAAAAAAACTAAGTGTCGTTTTTTTGAACGGGTGTATAAGTCGGGGTCTGATTTTATGATTGATTTTTCGGGTTTCAAGACCCGACTTATATGTGAGTATATACAGTACACGAAAAGCAATAGTCCAATATATACCTGCATGCCTTTGATATGTCATTGAGTTAAGAAAAGCAAGTGTAAAAAGAGATAAAATACTGCTTATACTTCAAAGACATTCCAAAATGAAATGGACACATTTATTGGTACCCCTTGAAAAGATCATAAATAATTGGAAAAGAATGATTTTTCAACCTAGCTGTTTTCTTTAATTCATACAACACATCTCCAATCGTCCAATCCATCATTCAACCTATTTAAATGGGGCCAAGTCGTCACTCTGCTGTTTGATGCCCTCATGAGAAAGTAAAGGAAAAAGATGTCTGAGGAGATCAGAAATAAAATTATAGACCAGCATTGGAAAGGCAAAGACTTTAAGACCATCTCCAGGCAGCTTGATGTTCCTGTGACAACAGTTGGAAGAATTATTAAGAAATGTAAGGTCCATGGGGCTGTTGCCAACCTCCCTGGACGTAGCAATAAAAGGAAAATTGATCCCAGAATGGGCAGAATGATAGTGAGAAGGATAGAAAAAAAGCCAAGGACAACTTCCAAAGATATACAAGTTGAACTGCAAGGTGAAGGTCCATCAGTGTATGATCATGCCATGCGTCACTTTTTGAGTTACAGTGGGTTCATTGGAAGAATACCCAGGAGGACTTCACTGTTGAAAGACTGTTGTGGACATTCAAAGTACCTGAGAATTATTGTAAGAACAAGGAAACCCAGGAAATGATTAGAATGCAAAATGACAAGATCCAAACAAGCAAGGGTTTGAATATTGCATAAGCCAAACAAAACTGAAAAACCACAAACCAGAAAGGGCTAGACAAAGTCAAAAGTGAAATACAAAAGGAGATCATAGCCAGAACACAAATCCTACCAATAGGGCTTACTTGGAATAAGGCTAACTAGTGCTAAGAAGGACAAGAGTATTGGAATCCACAGAGGGATAGAGGCAGTATGTGATCGCTGGAATATTTAGACTGTCACTTCCTCGGATGTTGTCAGAATGATAATTACTGTCACATTATCAACTTCCAACGTGCTTTGTAAACAAAGAAAAACAAGATGATAATTAAACTGTATTTTTTAATTTCAAGACCAATATTGAAGTAGTAGCGCTGCTGCCTCACAGTTGGGAGACCTGGGGACCTGGGTTCGCTTCCCGGGTCCTCCCTGCGTGGAGTTTGCATGTTCTCCCCGTGTCTGCGTGGGTTTCCTCCGGCGCTCCGGTTTCCTCCCACAGTCCAAAGACATGCAGGTTAGGTGGATTGGCGATTCTAAATTGGCCCTAGTGTGTGCTTGGTGTGTGGGTGTGTTTGTGTGTGTCCTGCAGTGGGTTGGCACCCTGCCCGGGATTGGTTCCTGCCTTGTGCCCTGTGTTGGCTGGGATTGGCTCCAGCAGACCCCCGTGACCCTGTGTTCGGATTCAGCGGGTTGGAATATGGATGGATGGATGGATGGATATTGAAAATAACTCCAGAAATGGATTTCTCATATGCAAATCCCCAAGATGAACAAAAGCCTATGTACATATTAGGCTATTACATTAGACAGGAAGACAGATATTTCTGTTTTCCACATATTTACCAAGGTTATGCTGGTTCTTGCTGGTTAACTTAAGTGGTAACTGTGTAAGTGTTGATGTGTGTGAGTACCAATTCTCAAGCTGCTCAGATCTCTCTCATAAATTTATGTGAGCTTAATTTGCTCATAATAATTAATAAAAACATGAATACATAGATTGAATTTATCTGTTTATTTCAGTATTGAATTTCTTAGTGAGAACCATGTAGTTAAAATATTTTAATGCATGCTATATGCATACATAAGATTCAGTATGTCCAATGAATTTGCAATGCATGAAATATCTAAAATCTTACCGAACTGAGATTAATAATGCTTTGTATGAAATGGCAAAAATTACTTACAGTGTAATACAATTTCTTGAACATCTACATGCAGTTATTCCGGATCAATACCTTACATGAATTGTTCATTCACCAGTTAGGCTGAAAATGATTCTCTTGACTAGTGTAGTTCAACATTTTCTACTAGAAGAATTTAAAAAGTCAAAATTTCAGATTACATATATTTTCTGGCCTGTAAATTTCAGCTTTTTGCAATGGCATTAAAAGAAACATGCTTATGTAGAAAATGTCTATCTTTTCAAGAATATTACAAGAATACTCCTACTTATTGACATTTGTCATGATGCAACTACTTATTATTCACCCATTACGAATTGCGTATTTACATATTTGCTGCACTGTATTGTGCAGTATTTTTTTCTTTTAGTTTGATATTCTTACTACTAAGGTTAAATTTTTCTGACACAGCAGATGCCACTATTACGTTCAAACCATGACAGCCAATTTTCTCAATTTGTTTCATTTTTGCCTCTTTGAAGGTTCATTCTGTACTATTTACTCTCAATACCAGTTATTCTATAAATGCAATATATTGTTTCTGTAATGTCTGTAAAGTACATTGTAATAGTGATTAATCCAAAAGGCAGGTTAGAAGCCTTCCAAATAACAGAATGAGCTCCCAGTGATGATATATACTGTATAGCAAGAACATGGCATCCTATTATTATTTTTTAAATTTTGTTTTTTATTTTATTGATTTTACTGAAATCACACAACATTCCATACAAATAAATCAATTTTTACAAGAATAAGATCTAAAACAAATCAACCCCCACCCCTTCATCCTATTATTGTTATGCAGTTTTTTTCCTACACTTCCCCAATATACTGAACTATTACCTTTAATCTGTCCAGTTATTTGTGTTATTACTTTTTACAACTAAGTGATTAACTCCACTGCCTCACACCTCTAATACCTCTGAAAACCCCAGCCTGGTCACTTTCTGTGTTGCTTGAAACTTGGTTTGGTTCCTGCCTTGTGCACAATGCCACCACGCTATACTTGTACTGGAATAAATAGGCACTGAAATTAAAGGAGATTATTTAAAAACTGCCCATTCACAGCAGGAACCAGATACTGTATTACCAATTGAAGCTCTCTGTCTTTTTTAGTCTAACATGCGATATCTATATAACATCAGCATCAAGCTATGCTCGTCAATATAATATTCATTCTGTACCTGGCAATTTTGTAGACAAAATATGTTTTTGAGTTGGCCTCTAATATAGGCTTCACGCATTATAGATCCTGTCGTACAGTTTATATTGTGCTGCAGTAAAAAACCATTTATACCTATTTTGAAATTCTTCTCTGTTTGCAGTCTCATCCTTTCTTTTTGATTATTGTTCCAGATACAGAATACACAGCAATAAAGAAACAATTTTCCTGTAGATCAAGGAGAATTTAAGCTGCTATCTCTTTTAAACTGCTGTCACTTTCAAATTTCATCCCTATGTCAAATACGCGATTTCCACAGGGAACACTGTAAACTACAATAAGAGCTATTGATTAAAACATGGGGCACCAGAACATTTAAGTGACTAACACCATAGTGTTTTGTTCTTTTTTTCTGCTTTGTGGTCAGTCTTTACTTTCTAATATTTTAAGTGTAAGTGCACACTTCTGCAGTAGTTAACTGACTGTGAATAAAGAGAAACAATTATCTGAACCTCCACAGAATACAAATATGTGATGGTTTTTACAAATAAAAACATCTCAAAATCCAAAATTAAATATATACATACTGTATGTTTGTTGTACTTCAGATAAAAAATGAGGTTTCATCATACTTAGCATAAGGCTGAAAAATGTAAACTAAACATCGCAAAGGAAGTATATCAAACAAATCAATCTAATATCTCTCTCTCTACATATATATGTATATATAAAATCCAACATCATTTAATTTGTCACTGCGGTGGGTTGGCACCCTGCCCTGGATTGGTTCCTGCCTTGTGCCCTGTGTTGGCTGGGATTGGCTCCAGCAGACCCCCGTGACCCTGTGTTCCGTTTCAGCGGGTTGGAAAATGGATGGATGGATTTAATTTGTCAAGTATGAGATACAGAATGTGCTCCGTGAAGGACCTTTTATTCATTTTTAGCACTGACTTTATAAGTTATCTCTCTCTATATAAAATCCAATGTCTGTCTGTCTGTATGTATGACTGTCTGCTTTTCACGCGAGAACTACTTAACGGATTTAGATCGTGTTTTTTCTATAATTTGCTTGAACATTCCGGATGACTTTGCGACTTCTCTCATTGCACTAAGTATCATAGTTCACTTGCAGGAGTGATTTATTTGTGTGAATCCAAGACAGAGGTTGCAGGCCGAGAGAGATGCATGACGTCAGGAGTGGGGAGCCGGACGGGACCCTCCTCACTCACGTGCCAGCCTCCGATCGAGTTGTTCTACCTCACTACTTGTTGTAGTGTACCTTGCCTCCGCTTAGCTAGCGCTACCTGTTTGTTTATTGATATTTAAAGTTTGTCTTGTTTACTACTACGTGGGCAGAGCCACGGGGGACAGCTAGTATGTTATAATCTGAACCACATTACTGTATGTTGAGTTCATCCATCAGTTGAGTAATCATTGAAATCTTGTTCTGTATAACACTGGCAAAAGTAAGGAAAGTTTATAATAATGCTATCAAAAGGACTGCATTTTGAAGCAAATTTCTGCATACATTATTTCTTACAAGCTACACCGTATTGAATATATTGTATATTAGAAATTCTCCTGCTGCAGAGCCCAGTTTCAAAGTTGTCATATTTTCATGTTTTCCACTTTTTTCACTACCACTTCTGCATAATAACTATGCACAGCAAACCAAGCTATGCTCAGACATTATTCTGCACCATACATACTCATTGGAAAATGTGAGCTTAATGTGTGAAGAGATGGCAGCATTATGAAAGAAAAGATTTACTACGTGAAGTACAGGTTAATTACAGAACATTCAATAATGAAGGTGGGATGATGGTTCACCAGTATGCTTAAATTCTATGAAGAATTTGAGAGGTATGTATGATATCATTCACATTAATTTTAAAAAAGCTTTAGATAGTCATGTAAGAGGCTTGCGATCAATGACAAAAAAGTAAGAGTTCAAGGTGTACTGTCTAGCTAGGTACAAAAATGGCCCAAACAATAAAAATAAATAATAAAATAAAAATTTTTAGAATTAATCATTGTTAAATGAGATGTCCCTCAGGGATCAACATTGGCACCACTATTCAGTAGAGTTAATGCAGATGGACCTTGACCGAATTCAGACTTGGGCATATCTGTGGTAGGTGATATAAGTAGATATAGAGGATTACACAGTAATTAAAATGTTAGATTTGAATACATAGTTCTGAAAATTGAAAGCACACCTTGTAAGAAGGGCTTTGGAGCCCAATGTGCCAAGTACAAATCAAGTGAGGTCATTATTAAGATTTATAATGCAGTATTGGTCTTCAAATTAGAAAACCAAAACAAGATAAAAGAGAAATGGACAAATTCCAAAAATGAACAGCTACACGGATTGGAAGCAGCTACTGGTTGAAAGAGCTTAGACGAAAGAACAAAAGAGCTGAACCTTTGTAGTTTGCAGAAAATGGAGTTAAAGAGTAGACAAGATTACAATGTACAAAGTTACGAGGGGAATGAGTACAGTGGGTTCCAGCTGTTCAAAATGAGAAGTCAGAGGGCACAGATCAAACTGTGTAAAGGTAAGTTTTGCACCAATGTTGAAAAGTTTTCTTCACTCTGAAAACAACAGATACATGGAATAAGTCACCAAGTAACGTGGTAGATGGTAGTCATTTGGGGATCTTTTGCAAGAGTAAGAATTGATGAGCTATGCTGGGCAACATGGCCTGTTCCTGCGAAAACCGTTCTTGTGTTCTTGTTATTCTGCATATTGTAAGTGTATTTTATCATTGCTCAAGTGAAATCCTTGAATAGGTTACTAATTTGTGTGCTCAGAATTAGGGTGAGGTTTAGGGTAGGGGATGAGTGCATTGCGGTAATGCTCTGGCATACCTATTTCCTAAAATAAAAACATATTTAAAGAAACATACACCCTCTACTTTCAAGTGAATTAAAACACTCTAAAACCCCATTAAAATTGTTCTAACATTGTTCCTGCTTTAATATTTAAATATTCCTATAAAATCCCATCATTTTTGCAGTAAAAACAGTGACTAAAATAGAGGGTTCAAACAAGACGCTCTCTACTGGTCAAATTTAAAACTGACTAAAAAATTGGAATAAATAATGAATAAAATTTCTATTAACAGTGAACATTAAAAGGACATTAAAATTAGGGTCATTAAGTGTTAAAAAATAAGTTAAATCAGGCACTGAAAACATTTAAAAGGTAAATAAATAATAATTTAAAATAAAGAGCCCTGAATACTAATTTTAACCTCAGGGCCTTATCTATTAATTACGATTAGGGCTCTATAAATCTTAAGATTAGGATTGGGAACAGGGGCAGGACCTAAAAAAACAAGGGTTCAAATCATATTTTAACATCAGGGCCCTGAAGTGAGATGACAACTTAACCTCACGGACCAGTTCCGCGAACATTAAGATTAGGTTTGGGGGTGGGGGCAGGACCTATAAAAATCAAAAACAAGGGTTAGGTTAGGGTTATTGGAGGATGAGTACCACCAGGGTACAAATGCACGGGTTCACTGCATAGAGGAGCATTTAAACTAACTTAATCTGCCAATTTTTCTCTAGACACAATAAGCCATAAAATTCTCTAATATAATATAAATAATCTATCCTGGATCCTATCCTTAATAGCTCATATCACCCTGTTAAAATTAGCCCCTCTGTCACCTCTAAAACCAAAAAAACTTGAAATTAGGTCCTTTTGGGCTATCCCATAAGGTCCATATATATCAAAAACAGATCCAAAGATCACCTACTATCTGTCAGTCCATGTCCATAACAATCAGAATACCATGAGATCCCCCTACATATATTTAAATAAACAATTAATTAGGGTTACTCTCTAAAATATAAATTAAATTACTAGGGTTATAAATTTTAAAATTAGGCATAAAATTACAAAGGTTTCACTATCTTAACATCAGGGCCCAATTATACTATTTAAGATTAGGCAAATCAAAGGAAGATTTTTACACCCATCCCACGATCTTAACATCAGGGACCCCTTCCATTGAGGTTAAGGTAAGGGTTTGTAATGAGGGGTAGACAATCGTTACTTTTACGCCGGGTAACATTCCACCTTACTATTAGATAATTTCAAATTAATAGTAGTTAAAAGGATGCCACTCCATTTTCTCTTCACGTAATCTTCAAAATTAATCATTCCAGACAGACAGAAGTAATTTACCTGTTGACCAAGAGTTCCTTTCAAATGTTTTATGTGAAATCTGTTCTATTTTCTAAAAGGAGAATTGAATGTGTAATACCTGGTTTAATTAAAACAGCTATGCAGACTAAAAGATACCAGTCTGTCAATATCTATTCACCTAATGTAAGCAAAAAGTCAAGAACCACAACTGCACTGTTAGATCACTTGTTTTGTGCTGTGCCTAACACTTTTCTTTTGTGGATTGTCACACACGTGCGCATGAGGGGCAGCTAAAGGGCTTGAGTAAGGGCAGTTCCGAGACATACCGGGATGTGGCAGAGTGCACTGACTCTTTTTCTCCCTTGCCTGCAGACCATTCACAAGAGATCCCACCTGGTCCTCTTGACGTCACTTCCGGGACCTAGCCAATGGAAGGAGACCTTGCCGGCTCCGGCCCCTGTGATGTCACGTCCGGGCTCGCACCAATGACAGAAGACCTTCATGAGCCCGACCCCTTTGACTTCACTTCCTGTCTTCCCCTTTAAAAGTCTCCACCTTTTCCCTGTTCCCTCAGTTCTGTGTTGGACTCGGTTTTGTGCACATCAGTGCTATTTCTATTGAAAGCAACTTTGCAGCCAGGAAACCAAATTATACGGGTGGCTGCCCCAAACCTTTTCACGACTCTTATGTCTGGTTTTTGTGACAGGATACGTGGTGTCTCACTATTTGCGAAGTTCTCTTGTTGCTGCAGCATGTCTTTTTACATACTATATCTTATTGTCACCAGTGTCTTCTTTCCTTGCATTATATTATAAAATAAGACACACACACAAAATATATATTGAATATGTTTTGTAAGAAGGTACAGGTTAAAATGTTATATAATTATTATTTATTAATTACATTGATACATTTTAATTATGATTTGAGTTCACAGACTGAAATGGAGGCTCAGTGGCTAGTACTGCTATTTCACATATCACCCAGGACCTTGATGGTTGAATGTGTGTTTCTACAGGTCCTTATTATGGCCGTAAAGAATAAAGTTCATGCCAAAAATGAAAACTGAACCAAAAATATGACAAAAAATACTTAAAAACTGTGAAAAGACCACTAATAGAGAAAATTCAGATAAAATGTGAAAGTGCAAATAAGTGAGAAAAGTGATTAAAAGTAAAAAGAAAAATACAAAAAATGGAAAACACAAACAGAATGTGAAAATACAATCAAAAAAAATGTTCCTGATAACCCTAGTCTAAAGAAAATGATATTAAATAGATAAAATAAATTAATATGTCTAGACCATTAAGCCCATTTAAGACTATTGAAACTATAATCAGAAATAAGGTCGACATGGTGGCACTGTTATCAGCATCACAGTATGACAAGCTTTAGAAGTTTTTTGCTATAATTGTTTTTTCAAAGCTCAGGTTAAGAAGTGAGGTGATGATTAGTGAGCAGCAATATGGTTTCATGCCAAGAAAGAGCACCACAGATGCGATGTTTGCTCTGAGGGTGTTGATGGAGAAGTATAGAGAAGGCCAGAAGGAGTTGCATTGCATCTTTGTGGACCTGGAGAAAGCATATGACAGGGTACCTCGAGAGGAGTTGTGGTATTGTATGAGGAGGTCGGGAGTGGCAGAGAAGTACGTAACAGTTGTACAGGATATGTACGAGGGAAGTGTGACAGTGGTGAGGTCTGCAGAAGGAGTGACGGATGCATTCAAGGTGGAGGTGGGATTACATCAGGGATCAGCTCTGAACCCTTTCTTATTTGCAATAGTGATGGACAGGTTGACAGACGAGATTAGACAGGAGTCCCTGTGGACTATGATGTTTGCTGATGACATTGTGATCTGTAGCAATAGTAGGGAGCAGGTTGAGGAGACCCTGGAGAGGTGGAGATATGCTCTAGAGAGGAGAGGAATGATGGTCAGTAGGAACAAAACAGAATACATGTGTGTGAATGAGAGGGAGGTCAGTGGAATGGTGAGGATGCAAGGAGTAGAGTTGGCAAAGGTGGATGAGTTTAAATACTTGGGATCAACTGTACAGAGTAATGGGGATTGTGGAAGAGAGGTGAAAAAGAGAGTGTAGGCAGGGTGGAATGGGTGGAGAAGAGTGTCAGGAGTGATCTGTGACAGACAGATATCAGCAAGAGTGAAAGGGAAGGTCTTACAGTATGGTATATGGGTTGGAGACGGTGGCACAGACCAGAAAGCAGGAGACAGAGCTGGAGGTAGAAGAGTTAAAGATGCTAAGATTTGCATTGGGTGTGACAAGGATGGATAGGATTTGAAATGAGTACATTAGAGGATCCGCTCAAGTTGGACAGTGGGGAAACAAAGTCAGAGAGGCGAGATTGTGCTGGTTTGGACATGTGCAGAGGAGAGATGCTGAGTATATTAGGAGAAGGATGCTAAGGATAGAGCTGCCAGGGAAGAGGAAAAGAGGAAGGCCTAAGAGAAGGTTTATGGATGTGGTGAGAGAGGACATGCAGGTGATGGGTGTAACAAAACAAGATACAGAGGACAGAAAGATATGGAAGAAGATGATCTGCTGTGGCGACCCCTAATGGGAGCAGCCAAAAGAAGGAGAATAAGTTTTTTCAAAGCTCAGAGTTGTTTTTTGTGGGTTTTAAAAACACAGAAAATCCAAAACTTCCATTAGTTTTCTTTCAATAATGGGTTTTGAACTAGATTCAATTTTGTTAAATTAAGCTGTGCTAATTCCACTACACCATTTTGATTTTTAATATATTTGACAATTTGTTGAACTGTTAATATGACATGACAACCCATCATCAGTGTGACCAATGTGGTCAATGCCATGCACAACATGTATCCAAGGTTGTGGACACATACTAAATCGTACTGCAGGTAGTGTGGCATAGTGGATAAGGCCCTGGACTTTACACCCTAAGGGTGTGAGTTCAAATCCTGCTATTTACACTGAATTTTTTTTTTTTCTGATTTTTTTTCAGCTCTATTTAAACTACATTTTGATTAACCTGTTACTTTTAACAGTCAATCCTTTTGTCTACTTAGTTCTACTCTCATTATTATTTTGGATTTATGCTCAATCTGATTTCAAATCTTACTCCCAGTCAGTGATTGTATGAAGTTTGAATGCTCTTCCTTTGCCTAAATGGATTTTCTTCCAAGTTCTCTATTTTCTCCTTTCAAAGACATGTACAGAAGGATGAGTGCTTGAGTGTATTTGAGTGAAGCTTGCAATGGTATGGTGCTGTCTCCAGGGTTTGTTCCTGACTTGCTCCTGTGGCTGTTGGGACAGGCAATAGTCTGCTTGGATTAAGCAGATTTGACAATGTAAGGTTTTAATCAAAAACAAGCTAAAGAGAAATGTTTAATAAACATCAGTCTGTATGACTGTACAATAGAAGAGAAATATCATCTGAAACAAATCCATAATAATATTTCAAGCAAGCAACTAGTGGAGCAGACATAAGCAAAGTAGACAACACAAATTTCACAGACGTCCAAAAAGCATTTATTATGGTTTCACATTAAAACATAATACTGAACTGAAAGTCAGTGGTGTTTGGATAACTTAAGGAAAGGGAAGTGAGATTGGATTGTGAGCTTGTTAATGGATAGAAAACAAAGAGGTATATAAGTGGTGAATGCTAATAATGGGTGAAGTCATCAGAAGAATCCTTCCGGGACCTGCCCTCAGACCATTACGCTTTCCATTTTTTATTAATGCTATTGATCATGATTTAGTTAGCAAATCTGTGAAATTTGCTGAAGGTGTCAGAATTGAAAAGATAGGAAATGTGAAGGAGGCAGCAACAACAATTTAAAAAGACCTGAAAACATCTTAAAAACTAGGCAGAACCCCCAACAAATCCAGGTTTATTGTGGATACATGCAAAGTGTGGCAGAATATGCAAGGAAAAGCAAAGTTAAGTATAATACAAGAAGGGTGATTCAAATCTAAGGAAAGCAAATTCTTGAAGGGACTTAGTAATTTACATTTAAATAACATTGTAATTATCTATGTAATTTGCAGAAACAGTTTAAAACAAAATGCCAGCTTAAATAAGAGGTTATATTGTTAAAATGAATGTAAATCAAAAGCTGTCTAGTTCATATTTTGTAATGTGCTAATGAGACCATATCATTTGTAGTACTGTGGGCAGTTTGGATCTTCAGACTAAAGGTGACACAGCAGCTCTAGAAATTATAGACACAAGAGCAAACCAAACTATATAGTAGTATTTTAATATTCCAAGGGAATTAAACTTACTTAGTCTTAAATAGTGATGAGTGAAACAGGGAAGTTTCAGTTTGCATACAGTTTTGTGGAACTGAAAAGAAGGAATATTGCTCCCTAAAGTCTCGTTCACACTTCTGTGTATACCTGTGTTCTTTTGTGCAGCTGCTTAATCCATGTGATTTGTCACACGCATGTTAAATCATGCTGCAAAATTTCCACCCATCAACACACTAAAATATGCCATGGTGCACATTATTGTGTTTTCTTCACAGGAAAATCTCCTTAGAGAAGAAAAAGTAACCACCATTTAGCAACCACCCTGTCATGTCTTTGATGCCTACAAGATATAACTTCAAGTTTCTTTTCTGTTTCTGATACATCTTTAGGATTGCGATACACAGAATTTTCAACATAAATTGGCAAAGCAGGAAGAGTACCAGTGGGGAGATACCCATCTGGCATCTCAACAAATTGTCTACATGTGAGAGGAAATGATTCTTGTGATTTTTCTTTACATTCTAGATCTTTATTTAAACACTAAATGACAGGTAGATGCATGAGAAATTAATGCATGTAAATGCATCCAGACAGGACTAAACATCTTTCTTATTGTATCACAAATTTCACTAAAAGCAAAACACGATTTGTAAGGCACAATTTGTGAAGCAAATCATAGAGATTCCCTAGTCTGAAATAAAGACTGGTATGTGGAGACATAATTCATGTGTTCAAAATACTCATAGGCATGGATTGTACAAGAACTAGAAAGTACAACCACATAACTATCGCAAGTCTATTCCAGTTAAGCTTAGGACTAATTTCAAAATCTTCCATCTTACATTTAAAGCCTTAAAAGGCTTTGGCTAGACTTGCCTATCTGAATTCATCAAAACAAACAAACTGAAGTATGCATTGAGATGTCTAGTGCTGGTCTACTAAAGATTCCAAGAATTAATAAAACAACAGGAAGTTCATCTTTTATCTGCAGGAACCCAAAGCTGTTAAGTGATCTCCATGCTTGAATAAAAGTTGCCAACTTTGTCTGAGCCTTTAAATACAGGCTGAAGACTCAGTACTTTAGTTGACTAGCTATTCTTATTGTAATATCTGTTAGTCAGTTGTATAAAAAAATTACAATAATTATGAACTGTTACTGACCTTTCTTTGTTCTCTTTCTCTTCCTAACATTCTCCTGTAGTGTTATACGTACAAATTGTTTTCCTGCTAAAGGGAAAATCACCAGAGATACTGGAAGCCTTGTAATCCAAGAATGAAAGACATTTTTTTAGATTGCCCCAAACAATCGTTAGTGTAGAACGCCCACAAGTGGGTGGGCAGCAAGTTGCCCAAGGTTTTGAGAACCTTATAACTGATCATGTACCCCCTGGGTTTATTGTCTCCAAGGATGCTCCTGACTAGAGTTTTTGTTTTCTTTCCTCTGTTGTCATCTGGCCATATTATTATATATTATTAATGGATATGTGTTGGATCTGTCTATGTTAATCATTTCTTTATTTTTCACTATCTGTTTAACTAAATTTGCATTTTTGTTTGTATTTTGTAAAACTTGTAATTTGTTCTTTTACAAGTCACCTTGCTACAGCCTTCTGACCCTGTGCTCCCTGATTAATTGAACTGAACTTATAAATCTAATTCAAGACAATTCTTTAAGTGTTAACAGTGAATAAAAATCACAGGCTTGAGAACACCTGTATAATCTAGGGAGAAAATGCATTCAAGATGTAATTCAGAAGACATTATTTCTTGTAATGGATTCTCTGATTTGCACCAATCTAATAAGTAAATACTGTATGTTAAAACATAAATCCTATATTTTAAGAAGTATCTGAACAAGGTATTGGGAAACTTGCCTATTAGTTAATCAAAGGATGTGGAAGAAGTTAATAGTTGCCTTTCATTTTAAAAAATGCATTAGGTTCTTACAGATTAGCATCCAGTCTGCTCAGTTTTGAAATATGCATGAAATAATTCCTATCATGTCACGACAGCAGCCTCTCTTACAGATCTACAGACATAAGCAGATTTGGCAGTTCAAATGATTGGGGGTCCCCATTGTTGGAGATGAAAGTGAGCATGTTCTTGAAATAACAATTACAAATTGACTTTTATCTTTCAAAAGAATGTATGTTCTGAAGGTTTCTTTCACATTGTGAGGGATTATTTCAAAAGAAGCAAAAAGCCAAACATTTAAGGAAGATAATCCATTTCTCTATGATGCACAAACATTAATTCTTTCACATAGCAAAATAAATCCATGTTGGGATTTCTGGCGTGAGACTGTAATGGATCAGTCCAGAATTAAGCTTGCCATGCAGATAACGTCATGACAAGTCCATTGATTAGGCTGGAATGGAAATCATAAGCCACTGCAATACTTATGGGCTGAGTATCTCAACCCCTCTTACAAAGTGAATACATTTGATTATTTTGAATGTTAAGTAGCATTCAGTGATTCTCTTAAAGAAGTCGTAAAACAAGGATATTTTAAATAGCAACTATACAAATGAATGTGAGGATCTGGAGATTAAGAGAATTTTTCAGAATCATGTAGAAAAATATTAGGAAATTGTTGACTGTATCTAACAGCTCACTAATGCAGTACATAATATACCTCTGAATTCTTTGCCACATTTTGATTATTGGGCTCCATTGTAGTTCCTGCCTACTAGTGAATAAGACACTGGTAGCTGAATCATCTCAGCCACTTGTTTGTATGAGCACCTATGTTTAGTGTGATTGGAAGCTGTATTGGTGTGGAATGAAAAAGTGACAGAGGCCTGCACTCAGGGCTGCATCTTTGTTTTTAAAACTGGACTATACGTGAGCTCAGTGCTGATTTTCATGCATGCTATGTATATCTTGTACTAAATGTTACTTTTCAGAAAGGCGGAATAACAGGATCTGGATACTCCTTTTTCAATTCAGCTTTTAAAATAATGGATGATTTTTTAGAGGCATTGATGGTGTGGTGTCACTGCCATACACAGTTGGTTTACTGTGTAGCACTTAAGATTATTGTAGTAAAGCAGACTTTTCTTTATTTTAATTTACAAGAAGCTATTACAAGGTCTGATAATATCTATAGCAATACGTATAGTTAGAATGTCTTATATCTGTTGCAAATACATATACTATGAACTTTGAATAATCTGCAATTAAAGTTTGACCTTTAAATAAACCATCAAGAGGTTCAGCTTGTACTTTTAATCATGGAATAGCAGTGTGGCACAGTGACTAGTGCTGTCGCTTCACACACTAAGCATCCAAGGTTTGAATCCCTCACCCAATCGTTATCCGTGTAGATTTTGCACGTTCCCCCTGTGACTGCATGGGTTTTCCTTCCCTCCTTCCCATATCACCAAAGACATGTAAGTTCATAAATATGAGTTGAGGTATTTGCTCAAAGAAGCCAAACCATTTTAATTACTGATTATTTCTCTCAAATTGTAAGGTCACTATTTTACTCATTACTTCCTGGAGAAAGCAATCACGCTGCTAAATAATTTACTTTTTTATTCCTCTCGAAAACCCTTGCAAATATGCACCAATTGGAAAGTTCAAAGATGGGGTCCACATATCCCTTCAGTTAGGTGGAAATTAGTTAGGTGGAAATAATCAATAGCAGTGAACATGAATTCAACACTTAAACAAGTAAACTATATGAGTTGCATTAGCACTATGCCATTTCAAATACATTAACTGGCTAACAGAGGCCTTTAGTTCACAAAAAGAATTCTTAATTCAACAAGTAAATCTTAATTATCAAAAATAAATTTGGCCTAACTACTTGAACACTAGTAAACATGGAGTCAGTAAATAGTAAAACTATTGCTAGTGTGGCAGCCAGCAGATGAGAACACATATTGAGAGGATGGGACCCAGCTACCTTCACTGTTCATTGTATACAACAATCAAGGTTGGGTAATCAAAAGAAAGCATTTACATTTTGCAATTAACTGTCTTACACTCACTATTACGATAAAGACTTGTACACAGACTCATCCTTCCATTTCATGGGAATGTTAAAGAATTGTGACATAAAATTGAAAAGCATGGGATAAGTGATGGGCAAACCCTGCTGAATTTAAAGAAAATGCAGATATGTTTGAGAATTTTGGCAAACTCCCTGAAATGCATTAATATCAATATAGAAGGAGAAACTGAACTATTTTTGAGTGGAATATAATGGGGAAATTGTCTTTTACATGTCGCTGAGGGATAGGGAAGTGTCCACCAACTCTGCTGGACCGATTATTGTAACCAAAAATAGGACCCGAGTTGTGAAGCAGCAGTAACTAACCACCGCGCCATAGTGCCTTCCTGAGATAAAAATAATAGAATTAAGACATTGGTAGACAAGAAGCATGAATTCACAAAGACGCCCCCATAGATTACTCACCCCTCTCAAAACCGGAAAATAAAGTTGGTTTGTTTGCTTTCTTCCATGATTTTTTTGCTCGTTTACTACCATTGTGCTACCTTAAAGCAAATGGACTGTTCTCTGTCACTCCTTCCTGTCTGCATCAACAGCACAGCACTCAGGGTAATAATTTTAAAGGCTCATGTGTTACGCACAGCTTGCATACTTTACTTTAAGACATACTTTAAGACATGAATACACTAGCACATTTCCAGTTTTCTTCTGAATATGTATTTCATGTTTAAAATTTATTAGCAAATTTTCTACTAATTTTTAGACCACTACTAGGATAAGCGTTATCTTACATATGCATATTAAAGCCAAAGAGAAGAAAAAAAAAATTTAGGGACACAGTGAAGAAAAAAATATTTTCAAGCTAGCATTAGCTGCCTCAGCTCTATGCTGTTATGCTAACCTCACAAAGTATCATGGGTCTCTTAGAAAAATAATTTAATCTAAGCTGGCGAACACGGCATACTCACTGCAAAAACACTTTGGTAAATTTCTTCAATCATTACTAGTAGTGGTGAGCAAACCGTGGGAGTTCACTTTGACACGACTTTGGCGCAGTCATAGAAATATGATATAATATCATGGAACCTCAAGAAATGCATTGAAGTCAATGGGGAAGGAAGAGATGATCTATTTTTGTGTAGCTTATATTGGTGCAATTGGTGCAATGGTCTTTTAAGAGTCCCTGAGGGTTGGTAAGCATCTGCCAGCTATGCTGGACTGGTTATTGTGGCCAAAAATGTGATCTGAACAAGGAGGCGGCCACTATGCCTCAAACAACAAAAGACACAAATGGAAGAATAACAGCTAACAAAATAAAACAAATGGCCACAAACTAGCAATAAGTTAAAAAAAATAATATACATTTGCTTTTAATATAAAGGAGCCCCAGTAGTGTTTTTGACACACTGCTGCTGAATGATTTGTTGTCTGAAAGTCCTCAGAGTTAGTGTGTTACAAACAGGATGTACAACATTATTCATAATGGCATTCAGTTTTGTTTTAATTCCTTTCTTTGTTACTACCTCCAGGGGGTACAGAGTGTCTCCCAAAATGGATGTTGTTCTTTTAATTAGCTTGTTAGTTTGGTGGGTCTCTGCTGAAGTGATGCCCTACACAAACAGAGTAGAGAATCATACTGGCCATCATAGTGTTGTAGAAGATGTGAAGGTTGTCATTACCAACATTAAAGGAACATAATCTCCTAAGAAAAAAGAACTTGTTCTGCCCTTTCTTATATAGTTGCTCTATGTATGGACCCCTAAGTACTTGTAGAAATTCACTACCTTTACATCTACTCCCTGAATAGTGACCAGACATAGAGGCTGTTTGGTGTGGAGAAAGTCAATAACCATAATTTCTCCCTTCATCTTCTCTAATGGGAACTTTTCACACCTACAATATTCTTGCCATTCACTTCTTTCATCTTGGCTGGCTTTTCATCCTCCATTTCCTCCTGTATATATAACCTGCTTTTTCCCTTTTCATTAACACACCTGATGAAGGCTACACTGACATAATGTTGTGCCTCGTAACTTCCTTTCTTTTCAGCATAGGAATAACTTGTACCTTTTTCTATTACAAATGCACAATGATGCAGCCTTTCACTAACTCTATAATCTAATGCTGACTTTATATTTTAAAATGTTTACAGTTTAAAATATACCGCTATATATATATAAAAAATTAAAGGAACACTTTTGAATCAGAGTACAGTATAGCATCAAGTGAATGAAACTTCTGGAATATTGATCTGGTCAGTTAAGGAGCAGAGTGGGATGTTAATCAGTTTCAGCTGCTTTGGTGTTAATGAAATTAGCAACAGGTGCACTAGAGGGGCAACAATGAGACGACCCCAAAACAGGAATGGTTTAATAGGTGGAGGACACTGATATTTCTGCCTGTTTTTTCTCTAGTTTTGCATTTGGCTACGGTCAGTGTCACTACTAGTAGCGTGAGGAGATACCTGGACCCTACAGAGGTTGCACAGGTAGTCCAACATCTCCAGGATGGCACATCAATACCTGCCATTGGCAGAAAGTTTGCTGTGTCACCCATAACAGTCTGAAGGGCATGGAGGAGATTCCAGGATACAGGCAGTTACTCTAGGAGATCTGGACAGGTCCTTGACCCATCATGAAGGTGGCCTGAGGGCCCAACGTCCTCTAGTGTGCCCTGTGCTCACCGCCTGGCACCATGGAGCTCGACTGGCACTTGCCATAGAATACCAGAATTGGCAGGTCCTCCACTGGCGCACTGTGTTTTTCACTGATGAGAGCAGGTTCACCCTGAGCACATGTGACAGACGTGAAAGGGTGTGGAGAAGCCGTGGAGAATGTTATGCTGCCTGTAACATCGATCAGCATGACCAGTTTGGTGGTGGGTCAGTGATGGTCTAGGGAGACATATGCATGGAGGGATGCACAGACCTCTAAACCACATCCATAAACCTTCTCTTAGGCCTTCCTATTTTTCTCTTGCCTGGCAGCTCTATCCTTAGAATCCTTCTCCCAATATAGCAGCATCTCTCCTCTGCACATGTCCAAACAAGCACAATCTCACCTCTCTGACTTTGTCTCCCAACAGTCCAACTTGAGCTGATCCTCTAATGTACTAATTTCTAATCCTACCCATCCTCGTCACACCCAATGTAAATCTTAGCATCTTTAACTCTGCTACCTCCAGCTCTGTCTCCTGCTTTCTGGTCAGTGCCACCGTCTCCAACCCATATAACATAGTTGGTCTCACTACTGTCCTGTGACCTTCCTTTTCACTCTTGCTGATATCCGTCTGTCACAAATTACTCCTGACACTCTTCTCCACCCACTCCACCCTGCCTGCACTCTCTTTTTCACCTCTCTTCCACAATCCCTAGTACTCTGTACTGTTGATCCCAAGTATTTAAACTCATCCACCTTCACCAACTCTACTCCTTGCATCCTCATCATTCCACTGACCTCCCTCTCATTTACACGTGTGTTCTGTCTTGTTCCTATTGACCTTCATTCCTCTCCTCTCTAGAGTATATCTCCAGCTCTCCAGGGTCTCCTCAACCTGCTCTCTACTATCGCTACAGATCACAATGTCATCAGCAAACATCATAGTCCACGGGGACTCCTGTATAATCTCGTCTGTCAACCTGTCCATCACCATTGCAAATAAGAAAGGGCTCATGAATTATTTTATGAATTATTTTACCTCATCTGCAAGTAATCATGTTTAAATAATAATTCAATAAAGCAAGCAAATGTATCTTTTCTTGGGTTACAAGAGCATTCCTAAAATTGAATTCTGGGTTCAGAATTGGACTAAGAAAGACAGCTTTCTCAGGAAACATTTTGTTTTCTGAAATAAAGGTGGCTCCATGCAACAGACTGTCAAGAAATTGAAGATTTCCTGCAAAGGTGGCCACTACTCTCTTGATAGAAGGCAAATGAAATTTAACCAGAATAGAAAAAGAACCCAAAGGCTCAGATGCACAACTGCTAGAGAAGATAAGAACATCAAAGTCTGCAGTTTGAGAAACAAATGCCTTACAGGTTCTCAGTTGGTTGCTTCTTTAAATACATGCCAAATAACAGAGTCATCTGCAACAGAGAGACTCTGGGATACTAGCCTTCAAGGCACAGTTTCAGAGTTAAAACCATATCTGAAACTAACAAATAAAAAAGAAAAGGTTAAAATGTGTAAAAGAATGCAGACATTGGATAGTGGATGACTGGAATAGAATATTATGGCAAGTATCCTGTATCCACAAACCAGCAACAGCAAGCACATAACACCCTGCTTCACCTTCACTGTCTCCCTGTGTTTTACAGAATTGAATTTAGTACTAGGGTGTTTTACCGTGTTAGCCATTATGAATGTAGTGAGAAGTCAAGCAAAATGGCACCTTTTATTGGCTAACTAAAAAGATTACAATATGCAAGCTTTCGAGGCAACTCGGGCCCCTTCTTCAGGCAAGATGTAATACAAAAACTGGAGTTCCCTATGTTTATATACACACTAGGACAAGTAACAACATAAGAAGAATATGTCGCTGTCAATATGTGCCAGTTTCTTCCACAGGGTCTTCAATGCTATTAAAATTCTATTATTAACCTACAAAGCTTTAAATGGCCTCACATCAGACTACTTCAGTGACCTTCTCCATCGCTTTGCTCCTGTTTAGCCACTAAGGTCCTCTGCTTCTAGCGATCTTGTTGTGCCCCACACTAACCTGCACTCTATGGGTGACAGAGGGCCCTTTAGCTGTATAGCAGCCAGACTTTGAAATGACCTCCTGAAATTAATTACATCAGATGACTCATTTAATTCTTTTAAAATCTGATCAGGAAAGCTTTGAACCTAACCTGTGTGGCAGGAGGCTGGGGGGAAGACCTAGCCGGGACACATGGAAGGAGGTCTATATGACCCCCGGGCCATGAGGGGGCTACCGCCCTAGATAAAGAGGGGACCACGGGGACAGAGCAAGGAGGCTCAAACCCATTGGGGCCCTTGGTATATACTCATGCTCACATGCTCTTGTAGAGAATATACATAATATTCAGCTAAGCTGTTGACGTTCAAGACAGGAATACAAAATAGTTAATGACAGCTCAGCCTAACAGGTTGGTTACTACCATATTACACCATTTAAACAATAGAAAATATAGAAAAATTTTGAACCACTGAAATAATTATTGACATCTGATTTGTAATGACCACTGCAACTAGAGGAAGGAACATGGTGAGCTTTTAAAGCTTATATGAAAGTTTTTGATGTTGAATTTGTTTCTTGTGGGGTTTTCAGAAATGTCTGCTATTGCACAATGAGAGCAGCAACAAGCCATGGAATTAAAGAACGGGTTTAATTAACAATAAGACTCAGCTGCTAATTAAGCAACTGGTCGGAGTGAAATTGTTTGGAGTTTGAGGCCCTGACTTAGTTGATCTTCAGTTGGCTCACTCACTTCACATTTCATTTCTGTTTGGGTGCCATTTAAGGAAAGAAATGAAGCAATTCAGGGAAATGATGAAGAAATTCAGGGGAACAAATCTTAAAAAACAAATCAATTAAAATGAATTCAAAAGAGATTAATTTGCAGCAAAAACAGTGCACTAGTTAAGAAAAGGGTTAGAATGAAAACCTGCAGCCAATCGGGCCCTCCAGGACCAGAGTTGGGGACCCCTGGTCTAGAGAGTGTTTGTGGGCTTTTAGTGGACTGGCAAGCTCTACAGAATTAAACTGAAAAAAATGAAATCTAAGTAAGTGAAAGGGTTTTATATCATGGCATTAAATCTTGTTTTCCTTATTGTTAAGATTTATTGACTTATCAAAAAATGTATATTTACAATTATTTAGCTTACTTTAAGAAATCTTGTCAAGTAAATTTTGCTTACCCCATTGGCAGATTTTTTTTTTTCCTAAATAAAACCAAAACAATTCCCAATTAAAGTTTTTTCTCTAGTTTTTGCATATGCATTTTTGCATTGTTGTTCCTACCTTGCACCAAATGCTGCTGGGATAGACTTCATTCTCTTTTGTCATTTTGCCCTGGTGTCTACTTCATTCAGTGCTATTTGTAATTATTAGGATACAGTTAGGGGAGAAATGCAAATTAGCAGAAAACTGCGAAAAGAGAGTTAATATTTTTCAAATTTTCTCTGAATGCAAATCTCACTCACTACTACTGCTCATTTCTAAATGTAGAATAAGGGAAGAAAGGACCAGCTAATTAAACAAAGAGATCGATTAGAGATAAAATGACTCACTGATTTTGAAAGAGGTTGGAACAAATGCCTGTAGCTATAGGGGTCCCTAAGGGTTGGGCCTACAAACCAGTGTGTTATGGTGAATGCTGTATTGGTTCTAAAGAAGCGTGAAGATGGCTATCTGCGTCAAACCACCCCCACCTGCCTAGCGGATGTTTGTCCCAGCTTGACAATGATCGCACCGCCATCCCAGAGATGCAGGGAAGGTTAACATTTTTGGAGTTTTGTGAACCCATCTAGAAGACATAACATTTATAAGAACAGTACTTTATGCAATAAGAATGTAATATAAAGTAGAAAACAATTCAGGGTAGGCATAACTGAAAAGTAGTTTATTAAAGAGTAGGAATGGGGGGGTGAGCAATTGTTTCCTGTGATGGACTGACACCTCATACAGGGCTGGTTTTCAGCCTTTTGCTTTATGTTTGCCAAGGTAAGCCTGATAATCCCACCAACTGGAATAAACAGCTTCAATAATGGATAACAACCAGAATGGTCACTAATTTAAAATGTGTTTTCAGAAAATTAATGAATGAATATTATTTCTGTAATAACAAACTGGGAGTTACTCAAATGCATATTATAGAAAAAATTAGCTTAAATTTTTCATTCCAACATCTCTATCTGGACAACTAAGCCCATAATATTTAATTGAAACAGATTGATCTGTTTTCGACTTCAGTATTTAAATTGTATTTTTCCAATACATTTATCCATTTTAGGCTCATGCCAGTGTTTTTGTTTGCTTGAATGTGCTCTTTTCTTATTTATTTGGGTGTGGATATTTAGTAAATGTGAATAGGACTTGATAAGCCGGTCCTCTTTATGATAGAATTCCCCAAGCCTTACTGCATCTATAAACCATTCAAACAGCAACTTTTTAACAACAAACTCACAAGTGAAAATCAGGTAAATAAAAAACTAAATGCACCTGTGCAAAGCAAAATATCCTTCCATTTGCTAAACCTTCTTTCCCACAGTTGTGCTACAAGCAGCTGGAGCCCACATCTGCAACATGTGGCATAGGGCAGGAAGCTGCTGTGGGAAGGATGCCAGTCCAATCCAAACACACGTCTGCAGCAGAGAGATTAACCTAACAGGCACATCTTCAATATGTGACCCAGAGGAAGACCTACTGCAAATAGATAACCACTGGCCTGGAAAATAAATTCGGATTCTTGGATTTGTGAGGTGACAGCTACTGCACTACCACACTGCATTCGCTACAAATGTGTTTGCCTGAAAATGAAAATACAGTAGGTTGGCTAATTTTTAATTTTCTGGATCTATGATGCTTACTTAAAGAAAGCCTGGCATAAAATAAGAACTGGCTTCTAATTAAGAACTTAGTTGGAACAAAAACCAACAAATACAGTAGACAATGAGAACAGATAATAATAATTGCATTTATATAGCACTTTTCTAGCTTACTCAAAGTACTATACATAGGCAGTGGGGAACCACATCAACCACCACAAATGTGTAGCATCCATTTTGTGCCAGTATGCTTACCACACATTAGCTATTGGGTGGTGAAGGGGTGAGAGAGATAGTTAGCCACTAAGAGACAGGTGATAATGAGAGGGGCCAGAATGACCGTTCTGTGGTGGGCAGTTAAGCGAAACATCAGGAAACACCTTACTCTTTTCCAGAAGGTGCCCACAGAGAGTCAGGACCTCAGTTTTATCCTCCATTCAAAGGATGGTGCCAATTTTAACAGCACAGTGTCCCTTTCACTGCACTGGGGCACTGTAATCTGCACACAGACCACAAGGTAAGTATATATCCCCCAAGGCCTTACCAATGCCTCTCTCAGCAGCAACCCAAGCCTTCCTGGTTGGTTTCCTATCCAAGTACTGACAGGGCCGAAACATGCATAGCTTCAGGTGGATCACCTGTTCTGAAGTGCAGGTGAAGTGACTTCTTGGTGTAAGAAAAAAAAAGAAGATACATTTTCTATGCATCAACACATTGGTATCATGATTACCCCTAAGACATTGATCACCTTTGGTCACCATTCGATTGTGAACGTGTATGTGAGTGTGCCCCGTAATGGACTACAGTCGCGCCCAGGTTTGGTTTCCAGCCTTGTGGTGAATGATGCCAAGGTAAGTCCCGGCCCTCCAGCGAGCTTGAACTAGATTATGGGGGTGTTTTCCAACGGATGGATGGACCCCAGCTGGCTGGACTCTTATTATTGCTTAAAAGGCTTACAATTCTCGTTAACAGTTATCTGTGTTGCTCCTTGCTTTTACATCCGTGTATCTAAAAACGATCTTTATGAACATTCCTTTAAACTTTTCCTAACTGCACCCTAAACAACAGCGAGGCACTCATTCGAAACATATGCGCTAAGAAAGTATAATTTGGTGGCTCTAAGTAAATTAAAATACGATGAATAGTAAAGTTTCCAAAGAACATTGAAAGGAAACGATAAATGACGACCTGGGCGAGTCCCACTTGTTCCTTTCTCTGTCTCCCTACTACTCGAGAGCCCGGTGTGGTCCTGAAAGGACAGCGCCTCGTGTGATGCCTAAATTGGATCTGGATTGAATGAGGTATCACTTATAATCAATCTACCCGCCTGCCTGCCTGCCTGCTTGCCTTACATCTCTCGAAGTCCATTTCACCGTGAGTATCATGAACAAAAATGAAATTGGCCAACTACCTGCTTTGGTCCCAGTTGGCAGCAAAGAGCACAAGGATCCTCCTGCCGTAGTGGTCCAGGTTAGAAAGCACCCCCGGGAAGCCGTCCTTCAGCGCCTGCTTGATGCCCGGGTCGGTGGCTTTGAGGTTTTTAAACATATCCAGGTTTTGTTGTCGGTACTCGAAGTATTGAGCTAGCAACCTAAATGCCTCGAAATGGTTAAACTTCCTCGCTCGGAGGAATCGCAGGATAAAAGCGTCGTCTGTCCTCAGAAAGCCAATGTCCGGACGGGTGATGATCATGTCCCTCACCTCCTGGATATCCTGATGTAAAGTATCAGGGTTCTCCTTCAGCTCCACCTTGGCTTTCTCCAGGGTTTCGGGGGACAAGCCTGCTTGCAAGTGAGTCATTGTCTATGTCACCGAGAGAACACCTTGTCCAGCAACCTTGAGTAAAATCCTGGCGGACGAGCAGATCAGGTGCCTTCAGGTTTGCTGAGCATTCGGCAGCTCTCAAGTCAGAGCGATGCTCGTTTCTGGACAGTGGTCCTCCACAAGCTAGACTTCTTAAAAAAATCCTTTCCGAGTCAACGTCCACTGGAGTGCCTGTAGTAAAAGGGCGTGTGATGTGCAGAGCGCAGATTTATTTTCTACGAAAAACCTTAAGAGCGCTTTGTTTATCGGTTTTATTTTAAAATCCACTCGGCCGAGTGTAGCCTGGCTGCAACGCAATCACACAGGCTGTATCATCCCTTTGCATACACAGTTACAAGCCCCCCCCCCCCCCTAAAGACCTATAGACTGGATTCGCCAAAAGAAGCATTACACTCTTCTGCCGTGGAGCGGCCAGGCAATGCGGCACCATGCGCAGCAGCAGCAGCCTCAGTCATCTTAGTCTTGAAGAAAATCCATCGCGTTTCAGGGCGCCGCCGCTCTAGATAACTGGCGCACACTATCACCCCCTACTTCGGCTGCCTTTTGTTTTAAAACCAGCTATCTTTCCTGACTTCTTGGCCCGCTGGCTGCGTTTGCTGATGCCTGGCGGGTTCCGCTACTCCGTCCGCTGTCATTGCTGAAAGTGACTAGAAATCATCGCTTCGGCGGCGCGATCAGTCAGTCAGGCAGGCGGCTCCATCCTGCAGGAGGGGAGGCATCTCGTCTCATCTCCTCAGTCTGCCACAGCACCTGCTCTCCGACCACTAGCAGAGGCAAGGCTCGCTTTACCAGCAAATCACCAGTTATGAGCCGAGACAAGCGCAATACGGCTTGAAGAATGAACGAAAGAAATAAAGCAGCGCGCTTTGCTTTTCCTATTTAATGCCTGCGGTTGATATAGCATACCTTCAATGCAGAATTCCAGTTCTTATCGGGTTCAAACTGGTTACCACTACAATTGCACATTTTCAAAATGAATCCCTCATTTATTTTAAGAAGCGCTGCCATCTTTTTAACGGGCCTCTGTGGTACATTTGTTTTTAATACCTCCACTTGTTCTTTTGCGTAATTGCGTCTGCGATAGGAATGTTGCAACCTCCTAGAGACACTTTGAACGATTAGCGTATTACAAATCCCTGTTAGCCATATACTTTATTTAGTATATTCTCAGATCTTCAACATATTATAATAGACATACAAAAGATAATTTCTTTAATTGAAGAAACCTTTTTAAAAAGTGTTACTAGCCTGTTTTGTCAATCTTTAGCTATAGGACATCTTCGCTTCCTAGATGAAATGATGCAATTCATTGTTAAGTTATGTTTTATTCTGCATTATGCTGAATGCCAAGAGGACCTATATGATTTCAGTCTATATACATTCCAAGGCTCTGTTCTGCTCTGTCAATCCATTTACAACCTGTCCGTTGAATTTGTCACTATGACCTGCCCCGGAGCTTATACCCTGCAATTAAATGGCCTTCCACCCAGAGCTGTCTTCTGTCTGGTGCTAGTAGCTACAGCAAAGCCACCAGTGTTACATTTACTCTACTAGTGTTAAAGTAACCCTTAAAATTGTTAATTTAACACAGGTGCTATGCTGTGAGCTCCCGTTCACCCCAATACTAGATACAGTGGGAGTGAAAACTCAGTAAGGTGGGTATTAATTATGAGTTGCTGTGCACCCTTTTCTTTCTTAGCCTGGTGTGAGCCTGATTTTCTGAACTGTCATGTTCAGTCTATAGAACCGATTGTCAGTTTCTTTTTTGCTTCCATTTTGTGCATCTGTCAATTTGTAATGCCAGGACTTCCTTTATTCCCTTTGTCATTAGGGACACTCAGATGGACTCTTTCTTCCTTTCATAGCCCTAACTCATTTTTATTTTTTTTAATGTATAAATAATAACTATTGCATTGACTTTCTCATTTTTTGTCCATGTACTACATATGGGCCCTTTTATATTGTTCATTAAATCATTATTGTATATTCAGAGTAAAAGTTCTGAGTTTAACTGTTGCTTATTACTTTATTCCATTCCTGTTTCTATTTAGTTGCAGTACTTTTTATACTCCTTGTAAGTAATAAAGGAATAGAAGTGATACATTAGTATTTATAGAGTAGTTTTTCATTATTTAAGTTGAGTGAAACCTCTATTTTCCAAGAGATGCTTCTGGTTATACTATATGATTTCATTCTGCTAGATCTTCCCCTGCTTTCAACACCAGATGCTCCTTGCCACCCTCTCTGACCCTGGCATCACTGGGACTGCCCTCAGGTGGTTTGAGTCCTATATCTTGGGCAAATCCTATCATATGTCATGGAGAGAAGAGATGTCAAGGGTGTGCCAGGCAAATATAAGGGTGCTCAAAGGACCAGTGCTGGGCCCTCTGCTTTATTCACTTTACCCCTCCACACTAGGCCCTATCATCGTGTCCCGTGGTTTTTCTTATGAGGACTATGCCAATGATATGCAGCTGTACCTGCAGTTCTCTTGAAAGGATCATGCATGTCTCACGTGAATAAAGTAACAACATCTCCAGCTCAACCAGAGTAAGATGGAAATCTTGTTATTCCAGCCTGTATGTCTATTCAGCACCCAAACACTGCTCAGCTCAGCTCATTATCATTAATATCTGGCAGGTCTGTCCACAACTTTGGAATGGTGATCAATGACCAGCTGCTCTTCACTGTCCCTGTCACAATGATCTCTCAGTCTTGTGCATTCACTCTATACAACATTCTCAAGTTCAGACCGCATATGATGGAGCATACAATCTCTACTGGCTGGAATTCTGGCATGTGTGGCCAAGCTGTTGATGATGATTCAAAATGCTGGCAGGACATCTTGTGTTCAATCAGGGGACTCTTTCAGATCACTTCATTGGCTCCCTGTAGTGCCAGGTTTTAATTTCAAATTTTTGATGCTTGCTCACAGAGTAGTCAACAGGTAGGCAGTCAGTCAGTCATTGCCCAACCCGCTATATCCTAACACAGGGTCATGGGGGTCTGCTGGAGCCAAGGCAGGAACAAATCCCTGGGCAGGGTGCCAGCCCACTGCAGGGCACACACACACCCACACACCAAGCACACACTAGGGACAATTTAGAATCGCCAATCTATCTAACCTGCATGTCTTTGGACTGAGGGAGGAAACAACCAGAGGAAACCCACGCAGACACGGCGAGAACAGCAAAGTGAACGGAACAGAACCCAGGTCTCCGTACTGCGAGGCAGTGTGCCACCATGCCGCCAACAGGTAGGCAACTACTGTGTATATATGGAGATATTTGTGAGGTGTTATGCTCCTTCTCGTCCACTCAGGTCTGCTTTTGAATAGCATCTAGTGATACCACCTCAAAGTGGCATCAAAATTCAAACCAAACTCTTCATGTATAGCTCCTAGCTGGTGAAAAGAGCTGCACGACTCCATTTAAAATTCTGACTCCATCAATTTATTTAAGAAGCACTTGAATACTCTCTTGTTTGGCGAATTTCCATTAAACTTCTCTCAACCGTTAGACTTTTGAAACCAAGCATTTGTAACTAGTTTGCATTTCGTTCAGAGTTCTTCACTTGTGATGATCACTTTTGTAACCTTGTCCTGTAACACTTGTTCCCAAATAGTACCTCAGACTCATGTTTACTTGATTCACAGTATGTTGACCTCCTTTGCAAGTTGCTTTGGTTAAAAGCCTCTGCTATTCAAATAAATGTAAATGAGAGCAGGCTCTTGGTACTTCTCACAAGGAATGGACTGGAGACATAAAAAAGTTTCCTGTTCTTCCGCCCGTGATGAAGTCATTTCCTGCCCAGACCTTTAAAGTCGCCATCTTTGCCACATGTCATCAGTTCTGTTTTGGACATTGAACCAGACACAACTCCTCTTATGGCGTAGTCACGGTCACAAGAATGGACAGGAGACATAAAAAAGGTTTGGGGCAGCCACCCCTGTATTATTGGAGAAAATAAACCTCTGATGGTTTGGCGGTTGGTTGTAACAGACAGAGTCTAAAGTCATCCACGGTCAGAGAGCTCAAGACCTAGAATAGCTGGGCCACAAGCAGACCAACAAACAAATATAAAAATAAGAGCCCATCGTGACATGCATGCAAAAGATTATTGAGTCAGAAAGCACACATTCTATATTATTAGGTAGTGGAGAACAGAGAAATGCATAAAAACTACACAATTGAACTGTGTTTATTATTATGCAGTTCATGATATTCTGTGTAATGAAATATTATTTAGGTGCTGACCTAATTGCAACTATTTGTATTCAGTTAAACTCCATTTCATTGATCATCTAAGCTGAAATTTATCTCCATGTGCTTTTACAATCAAAAGAAAGGTTGTACTGTCTTGATTTGAAATGTAACCCTAAGTCAGTCTGCATAATTGAGGGAATGAATGTCACAGTAAAGCTTATTGCATTATTGTATGCTGTAGATGAAGGGCGGACGAGAAAGCTTTAAGAACACAGATTTTGTTTTTTATCAATCTCTTTGCTATTTGAGCGTACTGCTCTCTGAAATTAACATTGCCACACAAGTGCGCTGCTCATGTTTTTCAAGTATCATCACAATCACAGAGACCTGAGGATCACTATTATTACATGCATGTTATAATGAGTAGATAACAGCTTTTTTGATTGGAATATTAAAATATTTTCTGCTGAAAGGAGGCCATTCTGTCCATCTTTGTTATTTGGCCAGCAGGTACAACAGTTAATTGCTCCAAGTACCTCAACCTTTCACCTCTTAACAGACCCAAATGTCCTCAACTGTAATGATTACAGACCCATTATGATTACACATACATTTGATATTTAGCCAGCTTTTGATATACCAGGCCCTTTGTGACCTTCACTATTTAAACTAGAAGCATTCATGAGATGGTTGCATGATGCATTCACTCGTGTTTCGATGCCTTTTGGTTGATGTAATCTTTTTCTGTTTTTTGTACTGTTCCAATTGTACTCCAAAATATTATATTTATATAATGATGGGTTCGAAAAGTATATGAGCCCTTAAGAAAATTTCACCTTTTTGATGTAACAGTCAGGACCACTCATATATGACATTTTCACCTTAAATACAACCTTACTACCAAAACTATTGCAATAATAAAGAAATAGACCATTTTTTAGGGACTGTACTTACAAATAAAAAATGTAAATTAAATGTATTGATTGCCATATAAAGTTATTATTCAATGTCCTCCATTTAATAATTTAAAGTGATCAAAGGTTTAGTCAAATAGATGGTCACGGCTTGGTGCAAGTTATTTTGAAGGATGAATAGTGCCCTTCATAATGTTTGCGACAAAGATACATTTTTCTTGATTACCCCCTCTGCTGCACTGTTTAAAATTACAAATCAATCAAATAAGATGTGATTGAAGTGCACATTGCAGAATTTCATTTATGGGTATTTGTATACATTTCATGTTCATGTTACACCATGTAGAAATGACAACACTTTTTACACTTTGTCCCTCCATTTCAGAGCATCATAATGTTTAGGACAATTGGTATCATAGGTGTTTGTGATTCCTCAAGTGTATTTCATGGCTTCATTGCTACAGGAATAAAATACGTAGGCTTGCTTACACCCTTTGGAGTGTATGATTGCCATTGTTCAACACAAAGACAAGAGCTGGGCCTGTGAAAGTCAAAGAAGTCATTATAAGGCTGAAAAACAAGAGTAAAACCATTAGGAATATTGGTAAAACCTTAGCATTACCTAAATCAACTGTCTGGAATATCATTAAGAAAGAATGCACTGGTGAGCTCAGTAATCGCAAAGGGACTGCTAGGCCAAGGAAAACCCCCACTGCTGATGACAGAAAAATCCTTACCATGGTAAAGAAAAAGTCCCAAGTGCCTGTTGGACAAATCAGAAATAGTCTTCAAGAGGCACATGTGTATGTGTCAGAGACTACTATCTGCAGAAGACTGAGACCAAATTTCAAGATGCAGATGGTCAGATCACAGTTTGCAAGACAGTACTTAAAAGACCCTGCAAAATTCTGTAAAAAGGTCTTGTGGACAGATGAGACAAAGATTTATCTGTATCAGAGTGACGGCAAGAGCAAAGTGTGGAGACGAAAACAAACTGCCCAAGATCCAAAGCATATCACAGCATCTGTGAACAAGTTGCTGGGTTGTTATGGTTTGGGCATGTATGGCTGCATCAGGTACTGGCACAAAAATCTCCATTGATGATGGAACTGCTGACGGCAGCAGCACAATGAATTCAGAAGTGTACAGAAACATCTAATCTGCTGAAGTTCCAGTAAATGCCACCAAACTCATTGAACAGCACTGTATCCTAAAAAAAGATAATGATCTCAAGCATACTACTAAGGAAACACAGGAGTTTTTCAAAGCTAAAAATATATGAAAGGGCAGAACAAACTCTCTTTTCTTAGGAGACTGTCATCCATTAATATGGGTAGTGGTATCCTTCACTGTACAAATTCAACAACCCTATAATGGTCATTGAGATATTCGATGCTGTAGTACGTGTGGTTCTAGAGAGACCCACCGGATCAACAAGCTATTTAAGAATGCCAGGTTCAGTTATGGGATGCACTCTTGACCTCCTGGAGGTAGTAGTGGAGGAGAGAATGAAGACAAAACTGAGTGCCATTATGAACAATGCTGCACATCCTTTCTGTGACGCACTAGCATCGAGTAGCTTTAACTAACAAATTATTTAGCAGAAATGTGTCAAGAAATGCTACTGGGACTCCTTTATACCAATGGTGATATGCATTTATATAGCCAAGACAAAAGTTTTTCTTCTGTTTTATTTTTTTTCCCTTAGGACACATGATCTATCTATCTATCTATCTATCTATCTATCTATCTATCTATCTATCTATCTATCTATCTATCTATCTATCTATCTATCTATCTATCTATCTATCTATCTATCAAACAGAAAGACATAATAATAATAATGCAATTTATTTATATAGCACCTTTCTCATGCTCAAGACACTTACTTAAAACCTGCAGGGAATGCTTTCTTTACAGTTCAATATTAATACATGTGATCAACCTTCGGGATTTATTTACAATAAAAACCAACATGACAAATCTAATTTTGTCAGTAATAACTTTTTGATTTTTTTTTTAGGTAATGTAAGGTTATATATTCAGCAGTCAAGTTCCTGATCTACCACACACTTTCACCTCTTGCAAGTATTTTTTTAATGAATTTCAATTAATGACAGAACAGAATGTTTCACATATGAATTCTAAAATTAAAATAAGTCTACTCTTCAGACCTCATACCAATTAGTTTCTTGAAAAAATCCTTTACAGTAGTTGCATAGCCAGTACTGGACATAATTACTACATCTTTATCGAATGATGTTGTCGCCAATTCTTTTGAAGTGCTCATCTTTTTAGACCTCTATTAAAGAAATCAGATTTACATGCAAATTTTCTAAAAGAATTATACATCAGTTTTTTTATTTACTCTAAATTTCAGAGTACATGGTAGTTTCACAACTCAGATCATATCTTAATAACAGAACATTTATGAAAAAAATTCAGTGCGGCTTTTGGTCAGTTTACAGAATCGGTCTTAACTCATATTGTAAATGATATTCTAATCCCTCCCATGCAGGAGGGATCATTATATTTTTAGATTTAAGCACAGCTTTTAATACTAATGGCTACTGCACAGACTTGACAAATGTAGTAGGACTGTAAAGGTAATGCTCTTAGTTGAATCAAATAATTTTCAACACGAGCAGGAGTCTAATGGAAGTTGTTCTTTTCAGGCTGTTCTCATTGTGTCCATCTGGTTGCTATGTCTCTGTTATATGCCATTAGGTACTGTATTAAAAAAAGAACTAATGTTCTTGATGTACCATTTGTTGGAATAACAAATGCAATGCATTTTACTACTTTAAATGTTTGTGATGTGCCATCTGTTGGAATGACAAAGGCAATGCTTTTTATTACTACATGTGTTACAAAACCCATTCCAATAGATGACAAACATTAGTGCTGAGGTCTACATTAATTACTTAGATTTCAACCTTTCTTAGAAAGGTAACATGGCTAGTACAAAGTATAATTTGAATGTACAATATTTTTTTCCTCCATTTGATGCTGACACTCACCTCTGTTTATCAATTAAAGTGAATAAGACTTTTTTCGTTATGTCATTATTGAAATGCCTTAATCAGTTAAAACACATGATATAACATTTTAGTCCTTGCTGTGGCTTGCAAAGCTTTTAGCTGTGATGATCTATTATTAAAATTGCATATTTGTCTGACACTTTTATCCAAGTCAGTGTAGTCTAGGTCAAGACAGAGTAAAATTGTTTGTGTACAATGTTACACTTGCTGCACAGGCAGATAAAGTGACTTGCTAAGGGTCACACATTGCATCCGAGGCAGAAATTAAACCAGCAACCTTATAGTTTAAGGTCCAGTGCCTTAGTCACTGCACTACACTTCTTGCTTTATATTGTAGCAGTAAATTGAATGGAATACAATCTAAACATATATTTATTGCTTTAGGCTGTGTCATTACTGCTTCTTGCTTATCTGCCCACATTAACATCATAACCTTCCCCAAAACAGAACCTTAGTGCAATTTTGCTGAATCTCAATTCTCGAGGGACTTCAAGCCATCTGCTAGCATCATTTCCCTAAGGCATCTGCTATTCTTTATCCAGTTTGAAGGGGAGGGGGTGGGTTGTTATGCCAGCTAGACACACTTTGGGGTGCCATTAATGAAACAGTCCTACTAACTCAGGATGGATCCTTAGGATGTGTAACAGTCTTCCGCGGAGCCTGAATAATATTTATCTAAAGGCTTAGAAGGATCCTAGCAGTCTTGTCAGGATGATGTCTCCTGATGTTCTCAATGTCTGGACATCACCACCGAATCCTAAATGAGCTCACAGTCTGGGTATTGCTGTTGTCTAGAAGTATGATCAAAAGGATAATTAAATGCCCAAGAAGATCCAGGGGTTTGTTGGAAATATTATTCTTTAGTGTCATGAGTAATAAATAAATATTAAGTACCACAACAAAATTTTAAATTGCATTCTTTTCTTAAAAAAATTTATACTTTACATGCTTTTTAGAAAGCCTAGAAGAATGGTTATTTGTGCCCATAGACCAGGGATCTCAAACTCTAGTCCCAGAGGGCCACAGTGGCTGCAGGTTTTCATTTTAACCCTTTTCTTAATTAGTGAGCTGTTTTTGCTGCTAATTAACTTCTTTTGAGTTAATTTTATTTGACTTGCTGTTGAAGACTCAGACTCCTTAATTGTTTCTTTTTCCTTAATTAGCAGCCAAACAATAATAAGATACAAAATGAACCAAAATATGACCAGCAAACTGTGACCATCATTCAATATCTGAAAATAAAAAGGGTGAAGGTCTGCTCAGGTTCCCAAAACATTTTAACAGTGCTCTTAGAAAAGAGAAAATCAACAATTTCAGAAATACAGTACAGTATATGCTATTGCACAATTATGCTCTAATTGCAACAAGCCATGGAATTAAAGAAGGGGTTTAATTAACAACAAGAATCAGAGCCTAATGAAGCAACTGGTTGGAGTGAAATTAGTTGGAGTTTGAGGCCCTGACTTAGTTGGTCTTCTGTTGGCTCACTCACTTCACATCTCATTCTGTTAAAGGAAAGATATGGAGCAATTCAGAGGAACAATGAAGAAATTCTGGGGAACAAATCTTAAAAAACAAGTCAATTAAAATGAATTCAATAGAAGTTAATTAGCAACAAAAACAGTACACTAATTAAGAAAAGGGTTAGAATGAAAACATGCAGCCACTGCGGCCATCCAGGACTGGAGTTTGAGATCCCTGCCATAGACATTGTGAGAGCTGAAAGCGATCATAAACAGACCCAATGTAAAATTGCCGTGCATCTTTTATCTACAAATTCCTAATGTTCAAGTAGTTTCTCTTAGCAAGGTGAATAGATTTATAGGAGCCTGATTTAATGAAGCAGATACCCAAAAAGCAACAAAATATTCCATGTTCATCACCTGTCACTTTTCATTCATAAAGTGATCCCCAAAGTAACCTTTCAAAATAAGTGAGTAGCCTTAGTCAATCTGGCACTCTAGACCCTTATTTATTTATTGTTGGGGTTTTGTGACATAAAAGGCAGAGACCCACTACTTGACCTTCATGGGCTGGGTTGGAGCCTCAGTCCAGGAAGTCACCATGATGGTGCTGCGGGTAAGTGCTGTCCAGCAATTGCACACTAGAGACTTTCTGTGTACACAGAAGCTATAATATATAGAAGGAGATACAGAGGTTAAGGGGGCAAGTTCTAAGCTACAAGCTGCATGTTTCCATGTGACAATATCAGTCTGAACTCTCTCCCAGCCCTCTGCTTTTATAGATACCTGGGCTATTACACTCCGTCTCTATCCACTAACATAGCACACCGCACCATTTGAGTCGTTCTGGGAATTTGTTCTGTGTTGTAGCAGCTAATTGCACTCCCAGTCACAAACCAGAAGCTCTATTGCCTTGTAAAGACTCTCCCACCCTACTAATGTATTGCTGCATCTTCTTCTTCCAGCACAACACTCCTATATAAGTCTAGATTACTAAAGGTGCCACCCTGTTATATCTGAAAATACTCCTAGATGTGCCCATACTTTTGCACTTCTGGCTCCTTCCTGAAAGACGCTAAGGAATCTCAGGTTCTCACACTCCCTTTTAATGGTTTCCAGTGTGCTCTCAGCATTTGGCACAAGGAGTCAGGGCAGCTATAGCAATATATGTACTGATACCCTTCCCATTTCCATAGCCAGTCATAGGTAACATTCCAGATGTAACTGTTATGATGTATAGTTCCATCTTTTACAATATAGTAGGTCCTATTCAGATACCACATACATACAGTACATGGGGTGCCCCATTTAATCCAACTCAGTGCTGTGGAGGGCCAGTGCCTATCGCAGCAGCAAAAGGCAGGAAACAGTTCTGGACAGAGTGGCAGTCCATGATAGAGCCCATTCTCACATAGCCGTCAGTTCTCACACAGCTGTCAGTTCTCACACTCTTAGAGCATCAATGAAGAGTTGCCAAATAATCTGCCCTGTACATTTTTGTGGGTATCAGAGAAAAATTCAGACAGAATGTGCAAACTGCACACAGACTATGGCCATCTTTGGGATTTAAACCTAAGACACTGGATCTATAAAGCAGTACTGCTACCCACTGCATCATCATTCTGCCCATGTGTAGATCCTTTAATTCATAAAATTAGGGGATGGAGACAGCCTTGTGGTTTAGTGGTTAACATTGGTCCTGCAATATATTGCAAGGAGAATGGCTTTGATTTTTTATCATGTCAATCTCTGGGGCCCTCTACCTTCATCTGTGAGGGCTTTTCTCCAGATAGTCCTGTTTCTCTCTCATATTTTAAGAAAAGTTGACGTTAGGTTAATTGTCAACTCTGTGTTAATTTGTCAAGTATGAAATAGAGAATGTGCTCCGTGACAGACCGGTGCCATTTCCACCTTTTATTCATTTTTAGCACTGACTTTATAAGTTATCTCTCTATATATACAATCCAACATCTGTCTGTCTGTGTGTCTGTCCACTTTTCACGAGAGGACTACTTAACGTATTTAAATTGGTTTTTTTTCTATAATTTGCTTGAACATTCCGGTTGATTTTGTGACTTCTCTCATTACGCTAAGTATCATAGTTCGCTTGCAGTACTGATTTATTTACGCAAATCTGAAAGAGAGGCTGTGGGCCGAGGAGAGGGGATCAGGGCCCTCCTCACTCACGGAGGTGTGTACCTTACCTCCGCTTAGCTAGTGAACGAGAGAACTACTAAACGGATTTAGATCGGGTTTTTTTTCTATAATTTGCTTGAACATTCCGGTTGATTTTGTGACTTCTCACATCATGCTAAGAATCATAGCTCACTTGCAGGAGCAATATATTTGGGCCGAGGGGAGGGGGAAGCGTGACACCAGGAGTAGGGAGCCAGGCAGGGCCCTTCTCACTCACGCCCCAGCCTCCGTTCGAGTCAGTGTACTTCTACATTTTGGAGTGTACCTTACCTCCTCTTAGCTAGTGATGCCTGTTTGTTTATTGATTTTAAAAGTTTGTCCTGTTTCACTACTACATGGGTGGAGCCATGGGGGACAGCTAGTCATAAATATGCCACAGAAGATGGGCCTGTTCCCATGAGATTGAGACCAGCAGTATCTGTAGTTTGCATAGCATTGGATTCTTCCTGTATGTAACTTGTCCAACACGGTCCAACAAATGCTTAGCTTGACTGAGATCTGGGGCCTCATGCATAAACGGTGCATACGCACAGAAATGTTGTGTACGAACGTTTCCACACTCAAATTGTGATGTATAAAACCTAAACTTTGCGTAAAGCCACGCACATTTCCACGGTACCTCATACCTTGGCGTACGCAATTTCTCCACTCGGTTTTGCAGACTGGCGGCACCCAGCGTCAAAGCAGTGCTACTGTTCCTGTGTGGTCACCCTTTCTTTCTTAGATCCACATTCCTGATGCGTCTTTATAAATACACTGAAACTAACTGCATATTGTTTATTAGTGTAATGCATCTGATTTTAATTAACCTGCAGCAATATAATGGTCCAGGAAATAGCCATAGTATTCCAAATACCATAACTGCTGTAGCGTTGTAACTCTCACTGCATCTTCTTCTTCTTTCAGCTGCTCCCGTTAAGGGTTGCCACAGCAGATCATTTTTTTCCATATTACTCTCACTGCACCACTCAGAGTATTTATATCACTTTATCACAGCAGCAGCTGATTGGAAAGAGAATTATCAGTATGCAGC
This sequence comes from Erpetoichthys calabaricus, assembly GCF_900747795.2. Taxonomy (NCBI): domain Eukaryota; kingdom Metazoa; phylum Chordata; class Cladistia; order Polypteriformes; family Polypteridae; genus Erpetoichthys; species Erpetoichthys calabaricus. The sequence continues at coordinate 99,328,385 of NC_041396.2, read as the reverse complement.
ATGATGCAGACGCTGCCTCAGCCACGGCAAAACGCTTCAGAGACTTTCCTGTATGGACTTCGCGGTTTAGAAAAAGTTTCATCCCAAGAACTATAAACGCACTCAATCAGTCCATCAAGTGCTCCTTGTAGAACTGTTTGTACTTATAAGTACAATTACCTCACTGTAAACTTGCACTACAGTTATAATATTGCACAACCTGCGCCACTTTATAAAGCGCTTATTAACATATGATGATGATATCATTTTTAAGATGAAATGCAGCAGAATATGTTGATTATATTATACAGATAAAACTTTAACTTCATTTAAATAATCTGTATTGTTAATAATTAAACATGTGAGGACACGGTGCCGCAGATCTAGCTAGTTCAGGGAATGTTCCTGCATTACGTTGTATTCTTGCAGGTGCTGACGCGACACTGGAAGGATAGATGGATTGAATAATTAAACATGTACTATGAAGTGTAGCAGTAGAGGCTTTTATCAACCTCTTGAACCCTCAGGTACCACTCCAAACACCAGGTAAAAGTCCAAGACTTATTTATTTTGAAATAATCACGTGCACAAAGCACCCTCCACTCCACACTACTCATATAATCAATAAAAACTATTCTCTACAATCACAATACCAATACTCCTCTCCCAGACACTTCGCCACCCTTCCTCCCAGCTCAGCTCAATGTCTGGGCTTTCCCATGGTCCTTTATACCCCCTGACCTGGAGGTGTTCCTGTTCCATAACCCACAAGTCCTTATTACTTCCGGGCCAGGGTAAAAAGTCATTTTCTTCAACCTGGAAGTACGTCATTTCTCCTGTTCATGTGACCAGGATGTACTTCCAGGTTATAGGGCACATAAGAGTCCACGAGCCTCCCTACAGCGACTCCCGGTGGTCCCCAAGGTATCCAGCAGGGCTGTGTACAAAAACTACAAAGTCCATGAGGCCCTGCTGGAATTCGGGGCACGTCCATGCTGTCCATGCTCCTCCTGGTGGCCTGGGGGTGAGGGCCGGAAACTCTCGCCGGCCATCCATCACAGAAGATATTTCAATGTTCCTTAAAAGTTTTGAAGAATCGGTGTTCTAAGCTTACAAATGGCTTCACGTCTATTACAGAGCTGATTGTGTGGCGATTGGGTATTTGGAGAAAGAAAAGTAAGGACAGGAATTGGAGGTTAGTACGTTTGAAAGAAACGGTACTTCTGTAATAAATTATTTCATCGAAGGTCGCGCATGGCGCACCAAGCCTCTTGCGTGAGATACGACCAATCATTGCGCCACCGTGTTCCCATGTTTAATAACATGCTTTCATTCCTATCATCATGAAAAAGATATCACGTACATATCTCAGTATTTTAATTATTCAGAGAGCTGTAATATCACGAATGTAATGGATTATGTGTCCTGTCGGATAAAGAGAAAGCCCGTTTAAGAAGCAGGTAGTGATTCACACACATAGAGAACATAGAAGATCAAATACAGAACAAAGCATTTAACGTGCTACTTTAGTTACAATGGGATTTGAGAAACTAGTAAATTAAACGATTTTAAGATGAAGTTTATGATGTTCTACTTTAATGGCAAAATAAACTACGTGATTAAAGTGGAAATTTCGAGATTAAAGTTGACATTTTGTGCTTTTTTCCCACTATGTGCCTATTTTTTTTGTCTGTACCCTAATAAGCTTTCATATGACATTCAGACGGTGGGCTACGACTCACCTTTTCAACCTTCTTTTTCATTTCGGGCACTGTGCGACTTTGTGAACTTGAGCTTTCGAGTTTCTCCAACACTCTGTCACTCGATCAAGTTCCTTTTGTTGATTATACCACTGTTTAAACCAACAGATAATATGTTTTTCCTTTGCCTCCACTTGGTATTCGCTGAAACTCTTATATTTTCCCACATGCTTTTCCCATTGTCTTTTCACAGAAGGCTATTTATATTGATTTGCATATTCAAAGAGGCGTAATTCTGGGAGGAGTTGGGGCGGGACAGAAGGCGCGTGCACGTGCGTTACTTTTCACGCTGATCGGGATTTATATAGCGGAAAAACGTGGAAGTTTGTGTACGTACATATTCCTGCATCTGGATTTTTCTGTGCGTACGCACATTCCTGCTTTTGTGCTTACACCATGTTATAGTGTGAGTTCTACACATGGCGTTATACATGAGGCCCCTGGTGACTCAGAGGAAGTCCATCTTCATTTTCAGGAAATACTTTGAAAATATTTCTTATCTGGACAATTTTACTTTCAAATAAGAGTCCATTGGAGACAATGAAAGAATACAGTTTGTCATCAGCGATGGTAACATATGCCTTAGCATTCAAACACTTGTTGGGGAACAAAGCACAACTTAGGTCAGCTTCTCAGCCATCAACCTGCTGTGTTAACACCTCAAATGATAGATCTGTTATAACAACATAAATGACTTTTTGATTAATATATAGTTGCAAATATTAACAGTGAAATCAAGTAATTAAGAATCACATTTATCTTTTCTGTTAGTTTTTTTTTTTTTTTCATTTTCATTTTTTATTTACAGCACAAAAAATAAGGAGTGGGCTAAAAGGAAAATCATAAATGACGCTCGGAATGAACAAAATATAATTTCATCAAGCTATCCACACTTCAGAAATACACTATTATTTTGGAGTTGGACTTAATGGTGAGTCCAGTTGGACAGCAAAGTGTAATCAGTTGCTTTAGGGGCTTAGCTAAAAGGATCAGATTTGTAGCATGTAATTAAAAACCCAAAGCAGAAATGAAAGTGTCATGGACTAGGAGTCACAAAGCACATAAATCCCAATGTCTTAAAAATGTCTTAATAGCAAAATCATTGACTCTAAATTGGACTCTAAATTGGATTAATTAATTTAGAAATGAACAGGTAGATTAGTAGCATATTTTTAACAGGTCAAGAACGAACCTTATGTTTTCAGTTGCTGAATGACTTTTGTTATTTGTTTTTTTAGTTTTTGTTTCTTTTTGGACATAATGTAGTTCACAAAAACTGTGACCCTCAAATTAAGCAGTTTTCTTCAGAAAGCCAGGGCCGGATTTTCCTATAGGCTAACTAGGCTTCAGCCTAGGGCCTCAAGATCAAGAGGGGCCTACATTCAAATTGTTAGCAAAATTTTATTATCTCTCATGTAATTTACAAACTTAAAAATGGAAGGTGAAAGGGCCTCATAAGTGGAATAGCCTAGGGCCTCTTTTCATATAAATCCGGCCCTGCAGAAAGCATGAAACTTTCCACATTACTGACCTCTCTGTGTTAGTGAAGCTGAAAACAAATGCCGAAAACAAGGTGATTGATTGTCAGAATTCTTACAAGGCCCTGCCACTCACATAGAATAGTGTTAAAATCCCCAGAGAGCCTGACCACATAGTATAAAGCTGTGAGAGAATTCCAGGTTAATTATAAACTGTTCTCTACTTTGTCCATGAAACTCAATTTAGTCCTAGTATTCTAATCCAGTCAGAAGAATTAGCTCTTCACTATTGCAACCTTAAATGGATACTCTCCAGCTTAATGTCTGGTTTGTAAAAGTTCTGTATCATTTTCTTATTTATCTGACTTGCCCTATTCATTTACTGTTTACTGTGCCTTCAGTATGCATAGACCACTTAGAGTAAGCCATATTTGCTACATCCCTTCTCCCCCGTATATATATATAAAGTATATATATATATACTGTATATATATAATATATATATAGTGGAACGTGGCCCGGACACAGACAGGCAGACATCGTATTAAACACTTTTATTTACCAGTCTATTATTTACAATTGTGCACACAAACCCCCAAAGTCCCCAAAAGTCCAGGCCTTCAACACAATGCCTCTCTCTTCAGGCTGCCTCCTTGCCTCTCCACCAAGACCTTGTCTTCTCGACCTACCAACTCCAGCCCATGAACGGAGAGAGGCGGCCCCTTTTATTCCCAGCCGGACGTGCTCCAGGTGCCTCACGATTAGGAAGTACCAGCTGCGCACCCGGAAACACTCCAGGTGTCCCCGATCCTCTTCCCCCCAGCACTTCCAGGTGTGGCGGAAATGCTGAGGTCCAGGGCTCCATAGGCATTGGGGCGCCCCCTGGTAATGACTATGGACACCGACAGGGCTGAGCTTCAAAGCTCTGTACCCGTGGTCCCCATAGCCACCAGGGCAGTCGCCCCCACATGGTCTGGGGGAGGCATAAGCCCTCCTCTGGTCCTCTGGGGCGTCCTGGCCGGGTACCACCCCCAGCCACCTGTGACAATATATATATATATATATATATATATATATATATATATATATATATATATATATATATATATATATATATATATACAGGGTATATATATAATATATATATATATATATATAATATAAATAAATTGTATATAAATATATTGTGATGGAAACCAGGGACGTCAGCAAACCCCAAACTCCTAAACACAAGCACACCAAGTCCCAGATTCAAATAATGGAAGGTTTATTAGATAATTCCTTCACAAAGTTGCACAAACACATAAGTTTTCTCTCTCCACAATACCTCTCCATTTACCACTGCACTGCCGTCCTCTAGTTCACTGTTGCTCCACGTCCTCCCAGCTCTGATTCACCTGGACAAGGGAGTTCAGTCCTTTTTATTAAGGACCTGAGAGTACTTCCAGTGCCAGGGCCACTGCCCAATGGAAGTGCTTCCAGGTCATACAGAAGTCTCATTTTAGGGGGTGCATGTACTTGCGGCTCCCCCTTGTGGCACCCATGGGCTCCAGCAGGGCTGTGCTGCTGGACTGCACTTCCCAGCATGCCCTACTGGTTCCATACTGGGCACCACTATCCAGGGCCATTGCTATCTAACATGCTGGGGAAGTAAAAAATCCCCAGCGACATCTTCCAGTTTCGGTGGGCTGTCCATCCATCCTATCTGGTCCTCTCTTCCTCCCACCTGGGTAAGGAACCATCCCCTCTTCTGGCCAGGATGGCCGTCCAGCCCCTGTGGCACCTATAATATATATATTGTAAGACGCTAGGGGTGGCTGTTGCCACTTTCAACCCAACAGACAGACGACCAGGGCACAGGGTAAAAGCAATGAGAAGTATTTTAATGCTCTTCTTCTTCTTCTAAATAGTGCCCAAAGCACCACAGCCACAATAGGCAGGCAATTCAATAATAATAATAATAATAATAATAAACAACACAAATCCCTACAATTCTCTCCTCCAATCCTCCCAGCAAGATCTGTCTTACTCCTCCCAACTCTGGCTCACTTGCTGAGTTCACAGCAGTCCTTTAAAAAGTCCTTGACCTGGAAGTGCTTCTGTCCTTCCACCCACGTCATTTGCTAGCACTTCCGGGTCAGATGGAGAATTGGCTTTTCCTTCAGCCTGGAAGTACTTCAGGGCTCCCGTCCTCATGATTTAGGTGTACTTCTGGGCTATGATTGAGGCATGGCTCCTCCCGTCCTTTCACAGCTCATCCTGGCGGCACCCACAGTACCCAACAGAGCTGAGAAACTGCACTCCAAGTCCCAGGATGCCCTGTGGGACTTCGGGGCACCGTTACACTCCAGGAGAGCTGCCATCTAGTGTTTTGGGGGAGGCAGTGTTCTGGTAAAGCTGGTCCCCCACTCCTTTCATCTCAGGGGTGTCCCGGCCAGGATGAGTTGCCAGCCGTCTGCCTCTATATATATATATATATATATATATATATATATAGATAGATAGATAGATAGATATCGATATAGATATAGATATATAGATACACATAGACAAACAAGGTATAACAATTTCATTTCTGGAATGGCCTTGTAGTGTCACCTGTAATACCACAGAGAGAAGAACGAGTCCTAAGATGGACCGTGATGATACATATGGTTTTGCTCAAAAGTTCTGCCCCTTCTACTCTGGGGGTATTTAAAGAACAAAGATGCGTGGGAACCCGATTCCTCAGTGTATGGAAATTTGAGGAAGACAATTATTTGCTGATAGAGTTTTGAGGGTCACACAGACTGGCAAGCTTATGCTGTCCTAGAAATGAGACTTCCCTGCTTTTTCATTGAACATTTTTCTAATTTTGTCTTCATTCAACAAGATACAAGATTCGTCCCCCCAGCCTTTATGTTTTCTCTTGATCCCTCTCATTACAGTATGTATTGTACACCAAACACTCACAACCTTAAGACCACTGACGGGTGAAGTGAATAACATTAATTATTTCGTTACAATGGCATCTGTCAAGGAGTAGTATATATTAGGTAGCAAGTGAACAGCCAGTTCTTGAAGGTGATGTTTTAGAAGAAGGAAAAATGGGTAAGTGTAAGGATCTGAGAGACTTTGACAAGGGTCAAACTGTTGTGGCTACACCACTGGGGTCAGAGCATCTCCAAAATGGCAGGTCTTGTGTGATGTTCCTGGTATTCAGTGGTCAGTACTTACCAAAAGTGGTCCAAGGAACTGTTGACAGGGTCCTGGGCACCAAAGGCTCATTGATATCTTTGGGGATCAAAGGCTAGCCTGTCTGGTCCTATCCCACATAAGAGCTACAGTAGTTCAAATTACTGAAAAACCTAATGTTAGTCATGAGATAAAGGTGACAGAACAGACAATGCATCACAAGTTGGGTAATGCACTGTGAATGTTACTTTGACATGTACCTCCTACCTAAAGATTTTTGCAGACCACATACAGCCCTTCATGACAAATCATTGTATTTCCTGATCACATAATATTCCCTGCCACAATGAAAAAAATGTTCAGGAATGTTTTTTGAAAAACATGACAAAGAGTTCAAGGCATTGACTTAGCCTCCAAATTCAAAACATGTCACTGTAATTGAACATCTGTGGGATGTGCTGGAAAATTAAGTCCGACCCATGGAAGTCACACCTTGCAACTTACAGGATGTTAAAGATCTACTGTTAACATCTTGGTGCCAGATACCACAGGACACCTTCAGAGGTCTTGTGGAGTCCATGCCTTGACTGGTCAGAGCTGTTTTCTTAGCAGAAGGGGGACCTACGCAATATTAGGGAGGTGGTTTTAATGCTGTGATGTATATATGACATATGTAGAAGAATATATATTGTATAAATAATGTACTGTACAAACAATGCAGAATTTTCTTCTTGTACATTAAAATAATTTTATTTTTTTTGTTTTAAGGTAGGGCGGCACGGTGGCGCAGTGGGTCGTGCTGCTGCCTCGCAGTTGGGAGACCTGGGGACCTGGGTTCGCTTCCTGGGTCCTCCCTGCGTGGAGTTTGCATGTTCTCCCCGTGTCTGCGTGGGTTTCCTCCGGGCGCTCCGGTTTCCCCCCACAGTCCAAAGACATGCAGGTTAGGTGGATTGGCATTTCTAAATTGGCCCTAGTGTGTGCTTGGTGTGTGGGTGTGTTTGTGTGTGTCCTGCGGTGGGTTGGCACCCTGCCCAGGATTGTTTCCTGCCTTGTGCCCTGTGTTGGCTGGGATTGGCTCCAGCAGACCCCCGTGACCCTGTGTTCGGATTCAGCGGGTTGGAAAATGGATGGATGGATGTTTTAAAGTAATATGTATAGTGGATTACAATATACACGACTGATTACTTTCTAAATTACATGTCATCAAGACCTAAATAAAAATATGCTTTGTTACACATATGTGCGCAAAATAAAGATGCTTAAGAAAAAGAAAAATAATTGAGTTACTCCGCACTATACCCAACTTCTCTTTATAATGAATTAAATAAAAATGAATTGTAAAAAACAAGAACATATAGATTGTTTTCACAAAGACAATTTTTGACAGCAATCAACTCTCAGCATCATCATTCTTTCTTTATAAAGTATGAAACTGTGATATTCCTGGAGAACACAGGGGTACTAGTGGATTCATGCACTTTTTTAGGTTTTGCTTTGTAGTTCACATCATGTGTAAAAAACAATTCAAGAAAATGTAATCAAAATCATTCATTCTTAGCAGATGATTTAAATTATTCAATCAACGATGTCAGTCTATTTAAGAAGAATGTCTTGTTAAATTTAAATCAGGGGTAATGCACTGGTATTGTGTGCAATACTGGTGGAAGACAAAGTTTTATGAATATCACCTCAAAGATCAACTTCTAGTGATAGGTTATGAACACACTTCTGAAGAAGGTAATAGAATCATTTGGGTAAAGCATTACAATACAGTTATTCAGGCTGAAGAGAATGCAGAAAATATTGCAGTTAGACCACAAAGGTATTTTTTCACTATGATTCTATGTGTCTGCTAGGCATTTGGCATGAGTATCATGTAACCCATGATTTTATGATGGACGTGATATAAAAGGGATATCACAGTGTCTGAACTTCAACATCTCACAAGATACCACTCCTTGAGCAATCAATAAAAATAAATTAGGAAAGATTTTATTTTCAACTTTTGTTAACAGTTTGATTTTGGTTTCATTTTTGCTTGTGTAACAACCTTTAAAACAGTGGCTATTCTCTGGTTTTGAATAAAAGAAGCGTTCTTTTGTTCTGTACTTCTCACACTCACTAATCAGAATTTGTCAGACAGGGCATTCACAAACATCCAATTAGAAAAATCCATCCAAGAAGATGACAGTTCTTAACTGAAAAGAGAAAAGGTAAAATCATGGGACAAACTGGAGTCAGAATAGCAGAAGAATGTTAGAAAAACTGATAACAGTTAAACCCAAACAGTCAAAATGGTGTCAAAAGTTCAGTAGTCAGGCTCATGAGGGCTCAGAAGTTTCTGCAGCACCCCCTGGCGGTGCCCACAGATCCCAACAGGGCTGCACCAAACTCCAACTCCCATGAAGCCCTGCAGGAGTCCTGGGCACCGGTGCAACCCAGGGATGCTGCCATCTAGTGCTTCGGGGGAGGTAACGCTCTGGCCATACTCGCTCCCCCGGTCCTCCCAGTGTGGAGATGTTCCAGCCAGGCAAGGGCCCCAGCCATCCGCCACTTAACATAAGTCATGTGCCCAGTGTAACCACCAGTGGGCACCACCGGGCGTCAAACTGCAGACACAGTGATACCCAACACGATTCTGAATTTAAATGAAAGATATTTATTCAGCCAAAGCATCCTTCCAATAATCACCCATCACAATACACAATACAATCAAGTTTCTTCCTTCTTCTGTCCTCCAACAGTATTGCCTAGTGCTTCCCAACTCTGACTTCCAACTGGATGCTTAAAAGCCCCCGATGCTTCCAGTGCCACATATGTCCTATTGGAAGCACTTCCAGGACATACAGAAAGCAGAGAGGTCCTCCCTCAACAGTTTCCTCTACTGGCACCCAGGGACCCTGACAGAGTTGCACTTCTGGACTCCAACTCCCAAGCTCCCATGCAGGTGCCCATACTGCGACACCACAAGAGGACCACTGCCACCTGCCATATGGGCGATGGAACTGCTCCAGGCTCCAGCTGGTCCAACAGTTATAATACTCTGGCCGGGCACTAAATCATATCTTTGTCTAGCTGGCCAGCTCATCTGCCTTTTTATCCTGACCTCCAGTTCAGGAAAGAAATTACCTTCCATATCGGCCAGGGTGCCCATCCATCCTCTTAGGCACTTACACCGACATCAAGCAGCATCTCAATGTACAAAGCAGCACCCATAAAAATATATATGCAAAGCTACAGAACGATAATGTCACTGTAATAAATGATAAAAATGATAGATGAACAAAAAAAAAAAAACAAAACAAAAGCAGCATGTGCTAAACAGAGAAAATATTTATTAACATCAAAATCTTCGATTGCTGACAAATAGGTTTAACCTGGATAGGCTGACTATAGGCTTCATTACAAGATGAGTATTTTTGAAAGAAGTCTCAAAGTGCAAGGCCAAAAACTAGTTATGTGACTCATAAATAGCTCTCATCAAAATGAAAAGTGACATAACCTTTGCTCAAACACACTATGTGACGCTTGAATCAGGAACATTTCACTTTGAAGTAAGCTGACTTGTATACTGTGTGATGGACGGCTGGAACCCTTACAGAGGGCTCACGAGAGGGCAGCCACCTTGGCTGGCATCAGAGCCATGGGAACAGAGCTTGGAAACTGAACCTGGCTGGGGCCCATGGCCACTGCCAGGGGGCACCTGGACAGTTCCTAAACCTTGGACCTGGTGTGGCGGAAGTGCTGCCGGAAAAGAATTCAAGCACACCCAGAGTGCTTCTGGGTGCCCATACAGCACTGCAGGAAGTGCTGGAGGAAGGTCATCAATGAGCACCTGGAGCATATCTGGGTATAACATAAAAGGTGCCATCTCACTCCATTCGGAGAGCCAGAGTCAGGAGGCAGAGGACAGATCTTGCGGGAGAGGAGTGAAGGCGACAACAAAGAGAAAGAAAAGAAAGAAGAAAAGGGCTGAGCTTAATTGCTGTGGCTGAATTGTGTACTGTGTGCTATAAATGCAACAAAGAAAATAAACATGTGTGTTTTGGGACTTGTGTGTCTCGGTGTCTGTCTGTGGTCGTGCTGATTCTCCACAACTGCCATTTAGGAACACACCAAAAGACAAACTCACAAGCTGCAATGGTGTATGACCACAATGTTTCATAGGGTCTTTTTAGGAAACTTCAGCTGTAGACAGTTTATTGTAATCAGAAGCTTACTCTCTGTCAGATCAGATTGATGAGAACCCCATTGCTCCTCAAAAAATCAACCCCCCTACTTTGTGTACCGTCTTCATGAGGAATTGGATTGGTTTAGAAATGTGACACTCAGGGAGATATCTAATTGTTCCCTCCCAGTTTTAAGCAAATTTTACTCATTTTACTTTAAAATCAGACTGGGTGATGTGGTGGGGTTTTCCATTTTTTCAGGAGAAAGATATTTGCAGTGGGCGGCATGGTGGCACAGTAGTAGTGCTGCTGCCTCGCAGTTAGGAGACCCGGGTTCGCTTCCCGGGTCCTCCCTGCATGGAGTTTGCATGTTCTCCCCGTGTCTGTGTGGGTTTCCTCCGGGCGCTCCAGTTTCCTCCCACAGTCCAAAGACATGCAGGTTAGGTGGATTGGCGATTCTAAATTGGCCCTAGTGTGTGCTTGGTGTGTGGGTGTGTTTGTGTGTGTCCTGTGGTGGGTTGGCACCCTGCCCGGGATTGGTTCCTGCCCTGTGTTGGCTGGAATTGGCTCCAGCAGACCCCCGTGACCCTGTGTTCGGATTCAGCGGGTTGGAAAATGGATGGATGGATCGATTGTAGGGCAACATGAGCAAAAAGGGAAGGATGATTTTTTTTTGTCTGAATGAAATGTATGTACTTTTAAACTTTAAATCCTGGAATTGGCTGCTGTAGACACAGAAAATCCCAACTTCATAAAAAGTGAAATGTCAAGCCTGAAGACATTCTTGTTGTTTGCAGAGGTAGAAGCTTTATCAAGTACATGGATTTTTGTATAGAAAAAGGACAACAGACAGCGCTGTGCAGTGACACCTTTTTATATAGTTCCAGGGTACCAATAAAACAGCTAATGTATCAGTCTACGACTACATGGTTCATATCTCATGCACACCAAAACAAATTTTCCTATTCTAAATTTTAAGTGGAGCTTAATATGTGTCAGTTGTTACGTGTTTTATAGCAAAGTTTTAGACAGAACTTGAAAAAGATGTCTAGTTTAACAAGACAAGAAAATTTTCAGAGTTAGATATGGTCCATGAATTTGCAGTTAAGAACTTCTCTAGAAAGAAGTAAGCAGGATATATATAAATAAAAAAAATACTATAACCTAAACAGAATGGCAGAAGGTTTTAAATTAATCAATTACCTAGTGGAAAATAGTGTTGAGCAGGCCATTGCAAGATAACAGGAAACAATGAAAAAGCAAAGTCTGCCAGGAACTCACATTAATTGGGATGCCACTAGTAATCATCTCTTGTGAGATGTGTGTTTGAAAGCATGCAGAATTGAGTGTAGAATCTTATTTAAAGTCAAAAATAGTTTTGTTTTTCGTTTTTTTTTCCTTAGTAAAAGGAACCACTTCCACAAAGGACCTGGATCTTTAAAATAGAATGTTAGAACCATTGTGACAAGAATAGGATTTTCAGCCTAAAAGTGTGTACAATTTCATTCACCTGTCTTAAATAATATCAAATCAAGAGTTTAAAGTCCCTAACGTTCTACTGTATACCACACTACTTCATTATTTATTTCAGATATCTATCGTTCTTTCTGTGATGAAAAACTTTCTAACATTTGTGCAAGCTCTGCCCATTTCAAGTTTCCAATCATGGACCTGTGTTATTTTTAAAGAATTAATTTTATGTAACAGCTGAGATCCACTGTACTAATTCCTTTTTATAAATCCTGCCTTCAGCCTTCAGATATAATATCCCTTCCTGGAGAACACCACACGAGTCTGATGAACCAAGAGAGGGAATGGACAGGCTACCTTTTTTGCATTTCCTATCCATTTTCCTCATTGGTTTAAAAATAAATGGGGACCATTGTGATATTCCAACCCTTTACACACTTTCTGACCTCCTACATATATTACAAAAGTTAAAAATTTACAATAAAGTTTGTTAAATAGAATCTTTGAGTTGGTACCACCAAAGTGCTTTACTGCAAAGTAAACATCATTGTGAGATCTATCTATCTATCTATCTATCTATCTATCTATCTATCTATCTATCTATCTATCTATCTATCTATCTATCTATCTATCTATCTATCTATCAAACTGAAGGACATAATAATAATAATAATAATACATTTTATTTATATAGCACCTTTCCCATACTCAAGGTGCTTATATAAAACCTGCAAGGGATGCTTTCATTACTGTTCCATATTAACAGATGTGAACAGCCTTCCAGTTTTATTTACAATAAAAACCAACATGATAAATCTAATTTGCCTTTTTGATTTTTTTTTGATAACATAAGGTTATATATTCAGCAGTCAAGTTCCTGATCTACCACACACTGTCACCTCTTGCACGTACTGTACCATTTTAATGAATTTCGATTAATGACAGAACAGGATGTTTCACATCTGAATTCTAAAATTAAACATAGGTCGACTCTTCAGAACTCATACCAATTAGTTTGTTGAAAACCGCCCTTGCAGCAGTTGCATAGTGAGTACTGGACATAATTACTACATCTTTATTGAAAGATGTTGTCACCGATTCTTTTGAAGTACTCATCTTTTTAGACCACTATTAAAGAAATCAGATTTACATTAAAGTTTTCAAAAAGAATTATAGATCAGTTTTTTTATTTGCTCTAAATTTCTAAAATTTCAGAGAACGTGGTTGTTTCACAACTCAGATCATATCTTAATAACAGAACATTTATGAAAAAAATTCAGTCTAAAAACCTGTGTCTATCTACAGTATCTATCTTTCTGTCCTTCTGTTGTGAGAGAATAATTTAGTGGTAATGGTAGTTAGGTATTTTGGTTTGCAGTGCAAAATGAAATATGTAAGTATTTGTTTAAAAATGTCATGAAGGGAGCTACTGAAAGGGTTTAAAGGTTGACATAATACACAAAATGTACCAAAGGATGATTAAGAGATTAGCAGATGTCCTGTAAACAATAAAACTGGGTAGCTGTTACATACAAGGAAATCTCAAGGGTGATAGCTAAACCCAAAGCATATGACAAGAACAAGAATATCATGAAATAGAGTTTTATTTTATATATGTCATTTGAACATAGACAAACAAACCAACCAGAGTAAATATATGCATTGATTGACACTGTTCAATAAATTCAGTTCCTTATAAAATGGGCCTCTGTCCTTTCATTTTTAATCACTGTGCAACAGACTTCTGTGATGGATGCTCCCTATTCTGCATTTGCTGAGGAGATAATTAAAGATACAATGGACAAGTTTTCCACTTGCCTGATTACTGACTCAAGAGGTTTTATCAGACTTGTTATAATAGAGGATAAGTTTCTTTCTTTAGTCAATATGTTTAATTTCTATCACAATGTCTGTTTGTCTATATGTCTACAATTCAACTAATTCATCACTCCCTATCTATCTATCTATCTATCTATCTATCTATCTATCTATCTATCTATCTATCTATCTATCTATCTATCTATTGCGGACTCTTTTATCTTAAACATATTCCAGTTTTAATGCAATTCAACAGAATCACAAACTACCTGTAGTCTATGCTTTCCTTTGTGTCTTTGTAATTTCCATAATTGCCCATATTTCTCTTTCACTGAAAGGCCCAGTGCTTCATCTGAAGAGCTACAAATACTTTTGTTTTAGATCCTGCCCTACCACTGGGAGCAGTTCAATCTCAACCCCCTCTCCCTTCCCCCAATTCTCCTAATTTCTCATCACCCTCTCCTAAATTGCATGACTGGTGAATTAATGAATCTCATTGACCTGCAGATTTTGACCGCAGCTGACCCCTTGAATGACTGTTAGAATCAAATACTGGTATCCAGCACTAATGTAGCAAATTGATGCTTCCTAGCAATGGTAGAGAACCAGATGGTTAAAAATAATCTTCTTTCACCAAAAAGTATGCTTATTACAGAAAGAGAAAGGCAGAGAGAGAGAGAGGGACAGAGAGTGAGATGATTTTGATAATCAGATTATTAGAGAAAATTCATAAATTGTTTAATCCCACATTGCAAACACACTGTAAGATGCATCAGCTGCATTTCTGATTTAATTTTACTTGCCCACAAAGTAATATAAATATTTTTGAATTCCACTGTTTTTCTTTTTAAGGGGGCTTTTAATCAGCAGCTTGTCTGTACTCCTAAAGGAAAACAAAAACTGGGACAGTGCTAAATGTGAGCCAAAGTCAGCATCACAGATGCCCTTTCAACCACTATGGGAATACAAACTGCTCTAAATGGACCTTAACATCTGATGAAATTGCTGCCTGTAAGCACATGGAGAACATGGTCAGTGACTGGTGTGGCTTTGTCTGCGAGAAGCTGTGTGCTTAACCCCAATGTAACTGATGATATATTAGGCACCATATGGCAGAAAGTTTTCTTTTCAGCGTGCACCATCTGGACATATCTAAAAGGTGTGATTTATATACAGTCTTTTTAATGAATGAGAATAAGCATGCACAGTTTAGATGTGAACAGAGTGGCTTTGCACTTTTACATTTCATTCATGTCCACTACATGCAGCATAAGAAAGAAAACAGCAGGGAATCTCACAGCAAGCTTAGTTGAGGTAAAAGAAAAGTGCTTAAGGTAATGTTTAATGATCGTGACTAATCCCACACTCCCTATAAAATTCAGTGTAACATTCTAAATTGCATACATTGTTGTAATTGTGTCCCCTTTTGTTTTCAAGTCAAATTTATAATAATCTGTGACAAGTACATCTTAATTTTTTTTGCAAATTATATTCCAAATATGTGCATTTTTTTCAGTTTATAATGTAAAATTTACCTAAGAAGTAGCTGAATAAATATTTGCAAATGCTTTTATTAATTTTTCCTAGCCAGCTTAGTCCATTATGCTGTATGTTATAAGAAGACAGAGCCTACCCAGGTGTCACTAGATATAAGGCAGGGTCTAAATCTGAAGAAGACAGCAGAGTCTAAATATATAGTATATAAGATTAGGTAAGGATAATTCTGCAAGATCAATGAGAGTGCACATCACAAAGGCAATATATTAAAAGAATGTCAATTTAACAGTTTTAGTTCATGTCAGTGCACACATAGCATATGTGAACAAGTGCAAATAAGAAGCATTCCTGACCTTTTAAATAGCGTAACTATATGTGTGATTGTTGATTCTTCATTCAAATATTTTTTACATGCTATAAAGAGGGGATTGTCTTTTCCGTCTAACAAGTATATGAATAGTTCTGTGCATAGTAACTACAATAAAGTATCATTTAAACTTAAGTACAATTCAAATGACCATAGTGCTCTTTACTTTATAATACTCAGATAATATTTCAGTTTTTGGATGTATAAGATCTAGAGATAGACAACTGAATGAGTAGAGCTAGCTCTCATGGGCAAAATGTAAGATAAGTCTAAATTAATTACAACAATAATACTCAGTTACTTTTTTTTTTTTTTTTTCTATTTTTATTTTATTAATTTTCATTGTAATCATTCCATACAAACAGATCCATTTATAACCCAACAAATTTGAAAACAAATCAAACCCCATCCCTGAGAAGGAGAGCTTAGCTAAAGGAAAATTTCTTTAAGCTTTTTAATAAGGCAACATTAGACAAAAGAAGGGGAGAAGTAAATATCTATATAAATAAGAGATGGAGAAGGGAGTTAAATACAATAATAGTTAATTCTCTTATTCTAAAATAATATTGATTAAATCCTGCCAAGTTTTGAAAAAATTTTGTACAGATCCTCTAACTGAAAATTTGATTTTTTCCAATTTCAAATAATATAAAACATCAGTTTCCCACTGACTTATAAGAGGAGAATTAGGATTCTTCCAATTTAACAAAATAAGTCTGCGTGCCAAGAGTGTAGTGAATGCAATCACCGTTTGTTTGTCCTTCTCCAATTCAAGTCCATCTGGAAGGACACCAAACACAGCTGTTAGTGGGTTAGGAGGGATTGTGATACTAAGGCTGTCTGAGAGGCACTTAAAAATTTTTGTCCAAAATGATGTTAGTTTGGTGCAGGCCCAGAACATGTGACCCAGTGAGGCAGGAGCTTGGTTGCAGCGCTCGCAGGTTGGATCCTGGCCTGGAAACATTTTGGACAGTTTTAAGCGAGACAGATGAGCTCGATATATAATTTTTAGTTGAATAATTCTATGCTTTGCGCATATAGAACTCGAGTGAATTCTCTGCTTTGCTACCTTCCACTCCTTTTCTGATATATTGATTAAGAGATCTTCTTCCCAATGTCCTCTTGGATCTTTGAAAGGTAGGGACTCTAATAAGATTTTATATATTGCGGAAATAGTGTTTGTTTCCTCGGAATTGAGCAGTATTTTTTCCAGCATTGTGGAGGGTGCAAGGTGGGGGAAATCGGGCAATTTCTGTTTAACAAAATTTCTAATTTGAAGATAGTAAAAGAAATGTGTAGCTGGGAGGTTAAATTTTGAACGTAATTGTTCAAAAGATGTAAATATGTTGTCTATATAAAGATCTCTGAGCATTTTAATCCCAAAACTTTTCCAGGTATTAAAAACTGGATATACTTGCGAAGGTTGAAAGAGGTGGTTCCCTTGCAAAGGTGCCACTGATAAAAGATTTTCCATCTTAAAATGCTTCCTAATTTGGTTCCATATTCTGAGTGAGTAAAGCACAATTGGGTTATTAGTATATTTGCGATAACTTTCATTTATTGGAGAGCAAAGCAGGGAATATAAAGAAGTACTACAGGATTTTACTTCTATTGCAGACCAAGCCTGTGTATGTGCATTTATTTGTGTCCAGGTTTTTATGGCTTGTATGTTTGCTGCCCAGTAATAAAACTGAAAATTAGGTAAAGCCATGCCACCTTCTGCCTGAGGTCTTTGTAGGGTCGCTCTTCGGATACGTGGGTGTTTTGAGTTCCAAATGAATGAGGTTATTATTGAATCTAACTGTTTAAAAAACGATTTATTGATATATATTGAAATGTTTTGAAATAAAAAGAGAAGTTTAGGAAGGATATTCATCTTAACACTGTTAATTCTTCCGGCTAGAGTGAGATGAAGGGTTGACCATCTATGCAAGTCTTGCTTAATTTTTTCCATACAGACGCCAAAATTTTGTTGATAAAGAGCTTTATGTTTACTTGTGATATTTACCCCTAGGTATTTAAACTGATCTGCTATGGTAAAAGGTAGGGTGTCTAATTTAATATTATATGCTTGTGAGTTCACTGGAAAGAGTATACTTTTATTCAGATTAATTCTAAGACCAGATATCTTTTGAAATTCTGTTAGTGCTGTTAAAACAGCAGGGACAGTGTTTTCTGGGTCCGATATATATAAGACCATATCATCTGCATATAGAGAAATTTTCTGTTCCAGTCCTTCTCTGACAATCCCCTTTATCTGATGAGAATTTCGGCAGTGAACCGCCAGTGGTTCAATAGCGATTGCAAACAACAGTGGCGACAAGGGACATCCTTGTCTGGTACCACGTTCTAGTTTAAAGTAGTCTGAGCAAATTTTATTAATACAAACTGAAGCTTCTGGACTGGTATACAGTAGTTTAATCCAAGCACAAATATTCGGGCCAAACCCAGATTTCTCCAATGCAGTGAAAAGGTAATTCCATTCGATCATGTCAAATGCCTTTTCTGCGTCTAATGATAGTAATATCTCTGGGGTGTTTGATTTTGCTGGTGAATATATAACATTAAACAAGCGTCGGAGATTTGAAGATAGATGTCGGCCTTTAATAAATCCAGTTTGATCTTGTGATATTACCGAGGGCAGCACTTTCTCCATCCTTCTAGCTAGGATTTTTGAGAGTATCTTAACATCATTATTCAGGAGTGAAATTGGTCTATATGATGCACATTGTAACAAGTCCTTATTTTGTTTAGGAAAGACGGTGATTAATGCTTGTCGAAATGTTTGAGGTAGTATTTGGTGGTCTTTAGCTTCTGTAAATGTTACCAATAAGAGTGGAGCTAGCTGAGTGGAGAATTTCTTATAAAACTCTACGGGGTAACCATCAGGGCCTGATGATTTCCCGCTTTGTAGTGACTTTATAGCGTCTAGTAATTCTGTTAGCGTTAGAGGTTTATCTAGTTCCTCAGCACTTAAAGCATCTATTTGTGGTATTTGTGAATTATCCAGAAATGCATTAGATTGCGTGTTGTCTTCTTTGGGCTCAGTGGAATATAAAGACTTATAGTAATCTCTAAATGTGTGCATTATTTTATTATGGTCGATGATTTCTTCTCTATTCTTGTTGGTGATTACTGGTATTGCATTGTGAACTTCTTGTTTATGAATTTGTTGAGCTAAAAGCTTATTAGCTTTTTCTCCGTGTTCATAGTAATGCTGTCTAGACTTATAAATAAGTTGTTCAGTTTCTTTAGTTGTTAAGATGTTAAGTTCTGTATGCAAGGCCTGCCTTTTCCTGTGAAGAGCTTCACTTGGACACCTGGTTTGTTCTTCATCTATTCTAGTAATTTCATTTCTTAGCTCTGACACTTTCTTGGTTTCTAATTTATTTCTATGGGAAAGATATGAAATAATCTGGCCTCTTAGGAAGGCCTTTAGAGTTTCCCAGAGTGTTCCTGCAGAAACCTCTGTAGACGTGTTTGTCTCTAGGAAGAAGCTGATTTGTTTGGATATAAATTCTGTGCAGTTCTCGTCTGCCAATAAAAGAGGGTTAAGACGCCATCTGCGAGGTGAGTACGAGGGGCTTATTGATTTTAGCTCCAAGACTAGAGGGGCATGGTCAGAGATAACAATTGTGTCATATTTGCATGATTTAATTGTAGGCAGGAAATTATTATCTATAAAAAAATAATCAATTCTTGAGTAGCTATAATGCACTGGTGAGTAGAACGAATATGTTCTTGAGTTTGGGTTAAGAAACCTCCAGGGGTCTGATAAGTTGTGATCATTTAAAAACTGTGTAATTATCTTTGCAGTATTAGATGTCGTCCCCCCTGTCACAGGAGTCCTATCTAAGAGTGGATTTAAAACACAATTAAAGTCCCCAGCCATTATAATTTTATGAGTGTTCACACTGGGAATGGATGCAAATAGATTTTGCATGAATTCCTTATCATCAACATTGGGTGCATAAACATTTATCAAAATCATTTTACTGTTATATAAGTTGCCCATGACCATCACATATCTCCCTTCAGGGTCCGACACTACCTCTGATGCTACAAATGGAACTGTTCTATGTATGAGAATTCCCACCCCTCTAGTTTTCTTTATAAAGCTAGAATGGAACATTTGGCCAGTCCAGTCTTTTTGTAATCTGAACTGATCCTTGGTTAGTAAGTGGGTCTCCTGTAAAAATACTATTTTAGCGTTTAAGCCTGTTAGGTGAGAGCATACTTTCTTTCTCTTTAATTCGTGATTCAGGCCTTTAACATTCCAGCTCACAAACTTAACTGTCCCATCATGGAGACATTGATTCTGAGTTTTTAATGTCATTTTATAGTTTTAATTGGTAATATGGCAGTTTTAATCTTAGTTTCAAGATTCCCCAGGAGTTGTTGCATGTTAGCCTGTTGCTGCATTGATATTTATAATTATAAGGATTATAAGAATAGATTAGATATAACCTGCTCTCCTTCTCTCCCCCCTTTATCCCCCCACCCCCCCATTTTGCCTCCCCACATGAGGCTAGACCCCACTTCGCGATGTTCCAGTCCTCTGACATACGAAGAGACAGAGCACGTCCAAAACAAAACAAACCCCACCCTGCAGCGGCGTTACAGAATTAAAACAGAGATATCTTTACAGTTAAATCCTTAATACTATCTGCCGAAAATGTTCTCATTAACAATATTTAATCTTGAAATAATCTTCAGCGCTTTTAAGTTAAGATATTAAGATTAAAAAAAAAAAAAAAAAACAACCCTGGGAGTGATTTTAAAAACTAGTCCAGGATAAACCTGGTAATTCATACTGTAATAGTATAATGGTAATTGTATAAATAGTAGAACAAGCATTAAACCAAGGGTATGAAGTTAAACAGTCTACTTTAAGGTATAGTAAATAAAAAAAATAAATAAATAAATTAAAAAAAAAAAAAAGGAAAGAAATAAAAAAATAAATAAATAAAACGAATCCTACTTTAATCACTTCCACATTTTCACACTCACGTCTATAACTCTATAACTCTGATTAAAACATAAACATATAACATATAATACTCAGTTACTTTTATACAATAATACCAATACCAATACAACCACTGCTATCACTCTACAGTTATGTGCTGGGATCAAAAGGCTGAGGTTGGTTTTAGATGTAGAAAGCCATGAAAACAGACGCATTTAGCTAATAACTTTATATTATTTCTAAAGAAAAGGAAACAAAACAGCCACCTGAAGACGTTTTCTCATAGTAAAAAGGACAAATGAGGACTGGCATCTTGCCTACAGGCTGCTGAGACTCAAAGGCGCATCTGCCTGAACTCACCTGCCACCTGTCAGTTTTGTTTTCATTAGTAGTGGGACAGCATCAGCCCAAAGACTAACATCTTCTGCTCTGTCTCTATCCTAGATAGCCGCCCCTACATCTATAAATAACTTTCTCTGTGGAGAGCCATTTCAACCAATCAATTATAAAGTCCTGTCAGTGGCCATGAATCTTGGGAAGCTAGCATTCCAAGCATCTGCAGAGTTGCTCCATTTAACCCAGCTTAAGTAAGGTAAGTATAGTAAAGGTCTAGGACCTATTTGAATTGAAATAACAGAAATAAACATTTTGTTTTTTTGTATGAAAATGTGCTGAATAAATTAATATTGTTGTTATTTTACTTGCTATGAGGTCCTATCAACCTAAATAACAGTATGAGTGTCACAGATATAAGCTAATAGTAAAACAATCTTCTAGAGCAGAGTAGAGTAGAGTAGTAGTAAAACAATCTTCTTCTCCCATAAAAGTGAGTACTCATCTACCATTACAAAGTGCCAAGCAACTCTGAGGGCCATGCAGTTTGAACACATGAACATTGTAGAAACAGATCAAAATATTACAGGAGACACAATGTCTATTAATGCAATTTGTGGTCATGGAGGACAACAGACTAGACAGGATCCATCCTTAGACACAGTACTAGACTGAAAGGTGGGCAGCATAAAAGCCACTGTCACTGTCTCTCTGTACAGCAGTCCAAAACATGTACTTATCTTTATCACACAATGCTGAGCTTTTGAAGTCTCATTCTTAAAGAACTGTGCCAAAGACAAAATGGGGTGAGCAGCTCACGCTCAATAGGCAAGAATTAAAAAAAATCAATAAAGAGAATTCAATAAAGAGAAAGAGCTTTGGAACTGAATTTGTACAATGTTAAATGGAGTCTTGGGGTCTTATGTGCCTTTAAAGAAAGTAGCTTGGGAGATGAAGATCAAAGTATAACAGACAAAAAAATAAACACTGTAGCCCCTCAGGATCTACCTTTAAAGGATAAAGTCCCTGACTAGTGATGAGTGCAACAGCCAAGTTGCATTTTATGAACTGACATTAAAATTTGTTTTGCACACAATTTCACAATTGTGAAATTTGAAACTCACTAAGGAGAGGGTTTTTTTTTTACGTTTTTTTGAGGTGGAAAGTCCTTGTTTGTTGTATAACACAGGTAAATTGCAACTTACAGTAAAATTAATTATTTTCTGTGGATTTCTTTTATGCACAATGCATTTTTTTAAAAATGTGACATTCTGCATATTTGCTGCACCAAAACACACCATCTTGGACATTACTGAAATTTCTCCACAGATAAACACATTTCATGTAATGCATGATGTTTGCTGTTACCTTCCATTTTCTTTTTCCTGTTTCTTCATCCTGCAGATGAGTCTTAGGATATGCACACTCCAAACACTGTGGAGGAATGTACTGAGAATTGTTTCTGTGTCCAACACATTTTTACAATTGTGATCACCAAGATAGTCCTCATAATCGGCAAAATTGACAACATACTACCGGAACAACCACAACACACATCTCAGGGATCAACAAAATAGCTACATGTGGCAGGACTGCAGTGTTTTTTTGTTTGTTTTTTTGTTTTAACTAGAGAACTTTACTTAGACAGTAGATAAATACATTTTGCATGCAAGATTAGTGCATGAAAACTGTTCCAGATGAAAACTGAACACATTTATCCCCATGTTAATGGCATGAATTTTGCTCTTCATGAAATACCATTAGCATAATAAAATCTTTTCCAAAACTAATTTGGCATGAATTGTGGTCTTTTTACTATTCTTTAGTATCGAATGGAGTAACTGATCCACCTTCCGCTTCAATACCACACAAGCACTCTTCCTTTCACTGACCTTTCAAGGGCCAAGATTTAGGTTTTTGTTTGGTATTAACCTTGAGAAAGTTTCTTTACTATGACTTGAGGCCTGCATTTGTTATTGGCTCCATCCAGTTGCCATAATTCAAACTTAGACTGTTTTCTGAATTCTCTCTATAAGTAAGTATCTAGTCATTTCTCAATTGCTGGAATTGCTTTCCAAATTTCTTCAAACAGTAATAATTCTTCTCAATGCTGGCTTTTCTTTCCACTAGTTGAACCCTTGCCATGCTTACCTCCTGACTTCATGTCCAGTGGGCCTTTAACACTAATGAGCCTTTAAGCTCTATCCTATGAGACATCTTCTTTGGCCATCAGGGGTATCACCATCATAGAACTGGGTCTGCTATGACTGTGGAATAAATGGGAAGAATTCTAGTCCGGATTTTGTAATTCTTCATACAATCAGGAGGCAATATGTTCTAGCCTCACAAGAGTACAGGGTAGGACAGCCAGTCTACAATCCCATGATGAAGGGAATATGTAGAAACATCTGGTTCCATTAGGAGCAGCTCTAATCATATGACATAAGGGCTTTGTTAGATGTCCTGGACCTGTTCAGCAGTCTAGCCATTAGTGGTTCAGGGATTATTCTATAAAAAAAACTCCATCCATATATCCATTTTCTCTTTGAGCTTGAAGTTGAGGAGCAGGTCATGACAAGAACTCATGCTGAGGACAGAATGAGACCTGAGATTGTAAAAAAGATTGAGGAAGTATGTCTACTTTATGATATATTAAGGGACAGTGTGCTAAGCTCCCCATGGATGAGTTAAGATATATCATCTCCTCAGAGGCTTTAAGGGGAGTGGATTATCTCTTCCCCTTTATTTTGTATTTCTTTCTTGTATTTTTCTTTTCATGTGTGCTTTACTTTGGAGAACAAATCCAACATTTGTACTTCACTTCCTGTGTATGTTGTGTGTGCAAATGAACAATGTAAATAAATGTTGTTGTTGTTTGGTCCTTATTTTGGGTTCAGGGACAGCCAAGATTGTTCCATTAATGGTCATCATTTTCCAGGTGGCTCTGATCACTTTGGGGTTTAGCAATCCTCTCTGGAGCTCTTGGAACTGTTTTCTTAGAATTCCTAAGGCTAACACCAGGTGGTCCTGCAGTCCTTATATTTAAAGGGCAGGGATTCCTGTCTACCATACCACATACACAATAGGCCTCCCTGTTGCCACCTATAAGATTGGAGGTCTTCTTCCTCATTTCCCAAAGATTTTCAGGGATATTTCTTTGCTTCTGTGTATTCTACCGTACAAGTTTGACTTCCTTCAGCAGCCTTCTTTTCTACTGGAACAACAGTGTAAGTCATTCTCTTCAGGAGTCCTTTTACTGTCATGGCCTTATATGTTACTGTCCCTTCTTTGGAATGCCCTCTACCATTTTCATTTATATAATATATTAACATTATTATTATAAGGAAGGTCCCTTGTTGGAATCTTCTGCACTAAGATCAAAATCAAGAAGGCTAAAATTTGTAAAAACAAAAAAATACCTTAATTGTTAATAAAACAAAATATAGAGTGAGGTACAAATGAGGGTGAAAGTAAAGCATGATTGAATAGACAAAAACAAGAAACAGAGAAAACAAGAAAAGAGTTTCCATTTGTGGCTGCTGACCCCTGTCTATTGGGTGGGGCAGCACCCACAGTTGTCCACCAACCTTCAGACCATCTCATTGTTTTCATACTGGCCTTTTCCTTCTGCTGCACCTCCTTTTGCTCTGAAGTCTCCTCCCGACTCAAGACTGAATAGCATCTTGGCCATGAGGCAGTTGAAGTGCCCCAGTTGGGGTCATTCTTGGTCAAGCCTGGGGTTGCACTACTTGGCTGTAAGATCTTCAGAATAAAACACCCTCTAACAGTTCCAACTTATCTAATGTCACTGTCTAATTGTTACTTGCGTTTTTTGTTAAATTTTGTTTATTTCTATGTGATCATTTATTTATGTTTTTCTTTTTAATATAGAACTGTTGCAATTTCTCCTTTTTAATCATTGCTGCTCTTTGTAGTAATCTGTGCCTGCTGTGTTGTTCCATGGTGTAATGTAGTTACTAAATGTTTCTGGGCCTAGAAGTGGGACTATATTCTAAACTATAGTAAAAATAAATTTAATTGAAGCTGAAATGGAGTCCTAGGAATCATCTTGGCCGCTCCATTTAAAAATAGAAATCTTCTTGTACTTCACTGGTTGCCAGGAGATCTTATGGCCTCCTGCCGGCCCTATTAGGCTTCACTATGTGCTGCATGTTGGTCAGACATACTAGTCAGTATTTCACTGTACTTTGTCCATATTACGATGCTGTCACTCCTATGACTTCTAACACTCGGTTTTAAGGTACTGGGTACACTGCAGGATCTCTCTATTTCACACTTTCTAGAGCTCTTGCCTATTACTCTTCTTGGATATCCCATAGTTGTTTAACAATGTAACGACTTGCTTCCTTGGTCTCTCCTGAGAAAGCATTATTTGGTCTAGGTGATTTATTTGATTTCAGCCTTTATATTTCAAGTAGCACGTCTCTCTCTCCCTCTAGTGTGCTGCTGAATTGCATCTTCTCTTTGTTGAACAAAAGCAGCTCTCTTTTGTCCATTTTTCAAAAGTTAAAATAAAGATCAAAAGTGACATGAAAGGGCATCCATTTGAAGTCTTTCATGTATCACAGAACCCGTACTGAATCTCCCTCTGTAATCTTCCGCTTATTCCATTAAATGATGTGTTTAATGTTTACTGGTTAGTGTCTCTGAAAAATCTCCTCAGTTTTCTATTCTGCATTAGCAGCACCCTCTTGAGGTCTCTTAATTTATCCACAAACCTACCAGCTTCTAAACAGCCATTTAATGATGAGACTTTATTGAATGTATTTGGATTGAAGCAATCTGAGTTTAGGGTACAGACACTGCATTCATCAAAAATAACTAACAGTGACAGGTTTTTGTGGGATACATAAGTCTTGTTTGTTTTCTTGGGACATAATTATTTGTTCTTAGGGGGCAATGACAAATGTACAGAAAATGTGAGTAGGATTCACCTTGTGCTTCTTCACATTTTATTGTGTTACAATATGAAACAATATGTTATAATCTGAAATCTATGCATATATTGTCTTTTGTAAGGTAAACAGTGAAATAATCAAATGAATAGTATAAAGATTCTTATTTTCACTATAATAAAGGATCAACCTGCAGCCAATTCAGGTTCATCACATGGATTCATGTTAACTGTACTCATTTTTGGGAAATCTAAATCTATAGCTCTTAATAAAAAATACATCACAAAGACAGAGATTTTTCAAAGACAATCTGAGTAAAGATAAAAAGACACCAATATGAGAAAAGTACTAGTAAATTTCACATACACAGAATTCATTAAAGGACAAGACTAACCATTGAAGTGGTTTCAATCACTTGAATGACTACCAGACACACCTGTATAAATATACTGTGGCCACCAGGGGGCACTCCAGTTCCCCAAACTCCCGACACAAAGGCTTGGACACACATATATAAGCACAAAGAGTTTTTATTGTGGGAAACTCTTCTCTGTAAGCATTTCCCATGCCACAACCACAAGTACAGTTAAGTTCAATAGCACACAGCAATGCTTTGTCTTCTCTCTGTCATCTCTCTCTTTCTCTGTCTTTCTCTGTCACAGTCACTGCCTCCATTCTTCCATGCAAGCTTTTTCCTCCTTCCTCCCGACTCTGGCTCTTCAAGCAGTGGCAGACAGCTCTTTTTATGTGAAACCCAGGAGTACTTCTGGTGTCCCATAATCATTGTCCGGGAGCACTTCAAGGTTTGGCTTGAACCCCACAAGATAAGGCTCGTTAGTCCCTACAGCATCCCCTGGTGGCACCCATGGAACCTTAAAAGGCTGAGTCCAAGAACTCCAGTTCCCATGATGCAATGTGGGAAACCATGGTGCTGCTGCAACCCAGGAGGCCTGCCATATGGCGGTCTGGGGGAGATAATGTCCTGTGCATGCTATTTCCCCCAGTCCTTCCCAGCTGAGGGTGTTCCATTTGGGCTAGGCTTATGCACATTCCTCAAAGTGCCCATCCTTCAGCTGAGTCTTATTGGCATCCCATCCAATGAAGGCTGCTCCTCTCCAATGAGGGCTGATGGCATTGTTCATTCCATGGCTCTGTCCTGTAATTTAAACACAACCCAATGACAGGGAGTTGCTATGCCAGCCATGCTCTGGCCGACAGCACTCCAATCACCACCACCCGACTCTTAGAGCCCATAACCCACAAGTCCAAAAACAGGATGGGATTCCCTTCCTCCCCTTCTGCTCAACTGAAGTTGGCTCATTTCTTCATGTCAGCAGAGCCACACACACCACAATGTTAGGTTCTTCTTTCATGGATCTCCTTTTTGCTCTGGGGTGCGGTGACAGTCTCTTTCTCTCTATAAGATCAAGAGAAACCTGCCATTGCCTATGTCCTTTTTGCCTTGTGCGTGACTGTCACTGGTTTGGTAGGTGACATTGGCACTGATATGCTGATTCATCTCATCCAGCCCTCCATCATTCTTCCCAGTGGAAAATCTTAACCCCAGGCAATCAGTCACTGCACCCTCATCCATTGTCAGAATCCCAGCTACTCAATACTCTTCAGTCCATTCCGGTGTCAATTTGGGTTGGATTTCCATTAAGCTTACAGTACCGGTGAGACTTACCTGTAATGCTGAATTTACCTGGTTGGAGAGTCCTGTGCTGAGCCTCATCAGATATTCATACACCTGTTTCAGAAACGCCTTGGCTGTCCCTCACAATATTAAGAACAAGATTCTTGGATGGGTTTAAATGCACCACAGGGCCACAATATATTGAGGATAGGACACCACCTAATAAAAAGTCATTCAGCTAGTAGTGGTGCTGTGGGGGAGACAACCTTTGATGAAAGGAAGCCAAACAGTCTGATATGAAAATGGCAGGCTACATTCAGAACATTGATGCTAAAACAGTCATATAATGGCCATGTCACATTAGTCGACTTTCCCAGTGACTTTCTGTTGCAGACTTCCTCTACATTATCGTAAGCAAGTTGGAGACAGCTGGAGGTAGTCATGGCATGCTCCCATGGTCGCCATTTGGATAGTCAGACGTTCCCAGTGACTCAGTCAAATCATTCTGTAACTCGCTATGATAAAATCAAATAGGACCTTTCATCCACACTACCCCAGTTTTTTTTTAATCTCCAAAAACAGAGACTTTTGAAAACAGTCTCCAGAGACATACTGTATACTTTTGGAAATTTTGACTATATGGTATGCTTTACATAGTATTATAAAATAGAAAAAAGATGAATATAGGACCAGATGGCACCTTAACTTGCTGCACCTGTAATGCCTCACATAGTTATCAGCTCTATCAGGCAGCACATTATTAGCTGTCAGAAAAAGGGGCATACTTTGAAAAGTGAAACTGTGCCAAAAAGTTGTTATGCAGTGATGTAATTTAACATACACTGCAGTTTCTAGTCAATCAGCAAGAGCAGTTATAGCTGTTAAGTTTGATATTCCAAGGACGGAATGTCATATAATGTGACATTAGTTAGCAGCTAGGGAACCTAAGCAAAATTGGTCTAATTAATCCCAATTCCTGCTTCTTACTAAAGAAAGGGCCAGAGTGGGGTGAAAATTCCATTCACTCAAAAATCCATCCTGGCAGTTGTCACCAGTTCAGACCTGTAGTATTGGCACTAGTAGCATGGGGTGCTTTAACTGAGCAAATAGAATCCTGTGTTTCAATCGCACATTATTTCTAAATGTGATAAGTGATTAGGTGAATGCCCTCAAAAAGACATCTACCTTACAGTAAATGAGATTTTCTAGTCAGAGAAATCACAATGTCTCAGGACTAGAAAAGCTCCACAGTGGTTCCCAGGGCATCACAATAAATTCAGCACAAGGAAGTGATTTCCTCAGTGATGTCCTAACTCAGTGTGTCAAAGGATGCATATACTGTAGCTACAGACAGCCAGAAAGTTGCTGTGTTTTGGCTTTAATAATGAAACCCCCTGATGGATGATGATATTCCTCAGACTTTGTGTGCAATCCAAGCAAATATTACAGTACATAACACTATTACTATCTAACAGCAATCTGGAGAAGATCAACTGATATTAATAAGGGGGATACAACATGCTTAATGTTAGACTGCACATGTAACCTGAACACCACCTCCTCTAATGGAGGATACTCTCGTGGGAAAGGCAGAGTCTCATTTTCTGATGAGTGATCTAGACATGCATTTAACTTAACAAACTTTAGCTTCTGTTCTGTCTCAGCTGTGGGCAAGCACAGCTGAGCACAGCTTCTAATGAAACAAGCCATTTTGATTTTGTCTGTATGTAAAGGTTTTGCACCAAGACACATGAAGCTACTTTCAATATAGACAGATAAACAGAAAGTGATGAAGAGTTATAAATTGGAATGAGCTACATGTACTTTAGATAGATTAAAAATGAAAGGACAGAGGCCCATTTTATAAGGAACTGAATTTATGGAACAGTGTCAATCAATGCATATATATATACTCTGGTTGGTTTGTTTGTCTACGTTCAAATGACATATATAAAATAAAACTCTATTTCATTATATTCTCGTTCTTGTCATATGCTTTGGGTTTAGCTATTATCCTTGAGATTTCCATGTATGTAACAGCTACCCAGTTTTATTGTTTACAGGACATCTGCTAATCTCTTAATCATCCTTTGGTACATTTTGTGTATTATGTCAACCTTTTAACCCTTTCAGGAGCTCCCTTCATGACCTTTTTAACAAATACTTATATATTTCATTTTGCACTGCAAACCAAAATACATAACTACCATTACCACTAAATTTTTCTCTCACAACAGAAGGACAGATAGATACTGTAGATAGACACAAATTATTAGATAGATAGATAGATAGATAGATAGATAGATAGATAGATAGATAGATAGATAGATAGATAGATAGATAGATAGATAGATAGATAGATGGGCGTCACGGTGGCGCAGTGGTAGCGCTGCTGCCTCGCAGTTAAGAGACCTGGGTTTGCTTCCCGGGTCTTCCCTGTGTGGAGTTTGCATGTTCTCCCCGTGTCTGCATGGGTTTCCTCTGGGTGCTTCGGTTTCCTCCCTCAGTCCAAAGACATGCAGGTTAGGTGGACTGGCGATTCTAAATTGACCCTAATGTGTGTGTGTGTGTGTCCTGCGGTGGGTTGGCACCCTGCCCGGGATTGGTTCCTGCCTTGTGCCCTGTGTTGGCTGGGATTGGCTCCAGCAGACCCCTGTGACCCAGTGTTTGGATTCAATGGGTTGGAAAATGGATGGATAGATAGATTTATTTGTTGATGCCCTTGTAGATCATTGAAAAAGTTCTGCATACTTTCCGAAAAGTGATTACATAAAAACCTATAGTCCTGTGTATACCTGTATGCCTTTGATGTGTCACTGAGTAAAGCAAAGCAAGTATGAATAAGGCATTTATATTAGATAGATAGATAGATAGATAGATAGATAGATAGATAGATAGATAGATAGATAGATAGATAGATAGATAGATAGATAGATAGTTTTTCAGTGTTTTTGTTTGTTGATGAAATTATAGCCTGTTTTGAAAAGAGTGAATTCTTGCACAAATCCTCTGCCACAAGAGGGCAGCAGAGATCTGAGCATGTGCACTTTCCTCCTCATCTCTTTTCTTGTAACTGTCTTCACATTGTTTTAAATCTGTTTTCTCACCTTGATTTTATAGTCCTACAGTACATGAATCCATTCAAATGCAGCTCTAACAGTACAAAATTGAAGCCATCTTCCTTTTATGGTTTAATGTGGAAGTAAAAAAAGATCCCTACATTTTTTTTAACTTATTAATATAATACAGAACTGTAGCAAGTGAAATATAAATATAAAAATTTAAATATCAATATGTGAAAAACAGTCTATGAAGTGAAAAACCATAAACACATAAGGGAAGAAGTTACAAGCTGTTATCTGAGCACTTCAGAAATTATCTAAATATTTAAAGATTTACTGAAAGTGTAATGCAGTTTTCACCACACTTCTGAACTAGGTTTTTACATCATAAAAAAACAAACTGATAAAACACTGATAAATATACCTAATAAAAAACAACATCTCAAACAAGTAAGATCCATTCATGCCTTACTTGATTCATTTCATATTGTAGCCACCATAAGATAAAGAGGCAGATGTTCATTTAATGTTAAATACACATAACAGCAGGAGTTTGGCTTATTACTATTTTGTATAAAATGTTACACATTCCTAGAGAGACATTTTAAACAGAAATCATCTCTGAACTGTTGGTTGGCCCAGGCTGCTTGTACATCCCACAGTCCGCAAGGAGATGTGTGTAGCCTTTTAGATATTCTAGCATATAACTTGTCAACCACTGTGTTTTTGCCATGAATGCCATCCATTTCCACAATTGGAATAAGCCATCCACAATCCTAAAGCACGCCTAAAAATTACAATAACAGAATTGCATTCCGGGCGGCACGGTGGCGCAGTGGGTAGCGCTGCTGCCTTGCAGTTGGGAGACCTGGGGACCTAGGTTCACTTCCTGGGTCCTCCCTGCGTGGAGTCTGCATGTTCTCCCCGTGTCTGCGTGGGTTTCCTCCCACAGTCCAAAGAGGTGCAGGTTAGGTGGATTGGCAACTCTAAATTTGCTTTGGTGTGTGGGTATGTTTGCGTGTGTCCTGCAGTGGGTTGGCACCCTGCCTGGGATTGGTTCCTGCCTTCTGCCCTGTGTTGGCTGGGATTGGCTCCAGCAAACCCCCGTGACCCTGTGTTCGAATTCAGTGGGTTGGAAAATAGTTGGATGGAATTGCATTCTTCCTATTAATTTTAATTAATTAAACACTTTATTTCTTGTTTGGTCTTTTCCTGAAACTAGGCTTCTTCTACATTTATCCTTCATTATTTTAAGAATTTCTTGTGACACTCCTGAAACCATACTAGGATCTTGCCATTTTTTGTAACATTCAGCTTAAAAAGGGGGGGGGGGGTGCTAGGTGTTTTCTAGAACAAATTACACACTCCAGACAATGTGAGTATATGACCAGATACTTGAAATGATTATATGACATGAAAAACTGGATTTTTTAATATTGACTGCAGTTGTTCAATGAGTGTTCACCTTGAAGTCTATTGTATCTTGAATTTTGTTTTCTCTATTTTTTGGGAAAACATGTTTAAAAGTGTTTTTTTCAGCAATCACTATAAACAACACTAGGGAATTAACAAAATTAAAAAATATTTTTTAGGTGACATATTCTTTGGAACCTCCTTCAAAAGCCAATATACCCCCAGGGGTTCTCAAACCATTATACCATCACCATTTACCTGAAGTGAAGTGCTGACACCCATCAGGTTATTTGCAGCCTTCTCACCACATTCTCGTCCTGTGATCAGTGTGAATCAGTAGGAATTGGGATTCTTCAGGCCAAAAGACATTTTCAAATACTTCTGTCTTCTGTCTTACAAGCAGATATGCCTCTTTCAGCACCAAAGCTATTTTTAGCTGGTAGTTTATTGATTGTACTGCAGAATTCATGTCAACCTCGGAAAGGCTCCTTTTATCAACTCTGATCCATCATATGGGGAGACCTCAGCAAAATTCCTGTTCCTGGTCTATTAATTCTTGGATATCTACCACCCACTATGGTAGAATGATGAAAGCCACAAAAACAATTGAAACAAAAAAGTTAAAAAATTACTGAAACATTTATATTTTAGTCAAAAGTAGTTAAACATAAATATTTTCTCCTAATGTGCTGTAAAGATAAGGATCCAAAGTCAGTTGAATCTTCAGGAGAAATGGCAGTAGTGCTGTCCCTAAACCAAAAGAGAACAACAATTTTGACTCATCAACCAGAAATAACCCAAGAACTTAACACATAAATCAGGTCTTCTCTTTCACTGGGTGTCCATCCATTCAGGAATCCTCTTTGAGGTGGTCACCTTCATAGGGCTGGATGTATTATGAAACTCATGAAGCTTAAGCTTCAGGGCCCCTAATTCTGGAGGGGCAGCAGAAGCGACTTTAGTCCACATTCCTTAAAGATTTTGGGTGTCTACCATATGAGAAGTTAAAAAAAAACAATAATATTAATAATATAGTTTAATTCAATACAAAGTTAAAATAAAAATTAAAAGGTTACTATAGTATCGTGTAGGCTAGCCTTAATTGAAAAAAACATTCCAATCAAGAATGCCATCCATCCAACCATTATCCAACCCACTATATCCTAACTACAGGGTCACGGGGGTCTGATGGAACCAAACCCAGCCAACACAGGACACAAGGCAGGAAACAAACCACGGGCAGGGTGCCAGCCCACTGCAGGGCACACACACACACACACACACACCAAGCACACACTAGGGACAATTTAAAATTGCCAATGCACCTAACCTGCATGTCTTTGGACTGTGGGAGGAAACCCAATCAAGAATGTTTCATTCTAAATATATTTAATACAAAACAATTATAAATACTTTAAAACACTACTAATATTTATGACAGAAATTCAAATTTTTATCAAAATTATTTATCATAGGTTACTCGTAATCGAAAAAAATGAAAGCATATTTTGATACTTGCGATCATTGTAATGGACAACATTTCAATAAGTTTATATTTACATGAATAATCATATATAACCTTAAAATATACTAAACATGTAATACTATTAAAATAATAACAATAAAAACTATGTACAATTAAAATATAGTAATAATTAAAATATAATAATAGATAATAATTTTAATTGGTAGATACAAACAATAGCTGACATGTCATAACATAAAAGGGAAGCTGCTGAAAACGTAAATCACATTAGTATTGTGATTGGCTTTTCAACGTGTTGGTACTCATGACAGTGATCTAGACAACATTTTTTTTCAATAATGTACTCATAAGGATGCAATATTTGAATTACCCCTACTGAAAAAGAAATGTTAAATTTAGAAAAGTAAGGTAAGCAATAAAGGTGAAATAGTGTTAGATTAGCCTAAGACTATTGTTCTTTAAATTGTGGTTACCAAGACCTCATTGCTGGTTGTGAAGAGGCCCCATAACTGTTCAGAGTTCAGAGCCCCAAAAATGTAGGTCTGCAACTGACATCCACAAACAAACATCCTTTTGGGAAGGCCTTGACACAGATAGCCTTGTTCCTTCTTCTCCCCTTTATTTCCCACGTTAGCAGCAGTCATTCCAAACCATTTCCCAAAGAAAACCTTCTTCTTTGCTTCCTCCCTCATTGTTATGGAAACTATTAACACAACATTCTCCTGCTGGGTGTTCTTACCGTGCAGAGTCTTCAGAACTTAGCTGCCCCCTAACATGGCTTCATGACTGTCTACAAAAACTTTAACGGTACACCAATCCCTGTGAAAATGGTGATGCAGCTGCTAGAAAGAAGAAAACCGGCTTACGTACAGTGTACAGTTTTATAATTATATTTATGATGTTTTTGCACCATTATTCTGTGTACTGTTTTCAATTTCAATCATTGTAATTTTGTGTTCTATTTCCTTCAGGATTTACTGTCATATGGTGGCTATTTCACAATAACCATTTTCCACCTGTAAATGACAGCTGATTGCTAATCCTGATGTCCAAGTTTCTGGGTATAACAAACACATCATTGTGCTGTAGCTAATGTTAGAAATGTCTTTGCTTTTGGTTTTGCATGTTGGGCTTTGGTGACTTGATACTTACTTTTCCACTTTTTCATCTTGGTCTGCTTTTTGATTTAAATCATTTATATGACCTCCTAGTCCTAGCACCTTTCATATGATGTCAGTACATGTGCTATGTATTTTTTTACTACTAATGTTTCAATTTAGGTTTTGTTTCCTCATCACTTCTAGCATTTTTGTCCTTCACCAGTACGTTTGACAAGATCTTTGCCCACTCCTTTTACTAATACATATGTTCATATCCTGATCGTTTTTTTCTTCTTTCAATCTGTAGACAAATTATTTTTTTGTCATGGACACATTGAAGTGCCTAGAGATTATTGAGACCCCTAAAAAAATACCAAGAGATGATAAATAACAAAAAAGGTGCAGTCAGGGATGGAACTGTGAGTTCAAATCTAAATTGAGGCTATGAAGAACAAAAGAACAAGGTGATATTCAAGTCAAAGATAAAATGAAAGTCGAAACCAAAAACAAACTCCTGCCACTAGGGCCTACTTGAGAAAAAATCTGACACTAAAGAGCCTCTTGAAGTAATTTTTCAGGAAAGGGATAGATAAATAGATAGATAGATAGATAGATAGATAGATAGATAGATAGATAGATAGATAGATAGATAGATAGATAGATAGATAGATAGATAGATAGATAGATAGATAGATAGATAGATCTTTATTATCATTGTCACTTTTACAAAGGAACAACGAAATTGAAGGTGCAGTCGACTCAGTGTGAAGAATAAGAGTTAAAAAGACAAAAAGACAAGAAGAGAGAAAATAATAACAAACCGAATAGTAATAAAAGTACTTTACAAAATATACAAATTGCACTTGTTGACTTAAGGTCTATATTGCACATTGGTAGAATGATATGGAGCAGTTTTATTCTGAGGATATAGCGTTAAAGGTACTGGATGTAGAGAACTGCAGTTTAATCATAAAACTATATTCAAAGACATTGTTTGATTTGGAATAAATAATTCAAATTCTCAGGGAGAACAACAAAATGAGAAAAGACTTGTCATGCAAATAAGAGATAAAAAAAATACTGTGTTATCTTTTTAGTTCTTCTGACTGACAGAATATATTATTTTGAAAAGATAACAAAATATTATTGAAACATTATTTCCTGTAATCTAAAAATGCAAATGTTAGGCTTTCGTGTTCAACTGATATCTTGTTTCTAGTGCAGGATAAGCAGAGGCAAAACAGGAATTAGGGGCCGATCATTGCTACCCAGTCATATGAAATGGAAAGACATGAAGTCATCTTGTTTATAACACAAAAAAGATAATCACTTATAATTTTCAAGGTCCTGCATACTTTTAGAGTATATCTTGATGGGGTTAGTCTAAACAATTATGGCAGGCTCATAACTGAGTGACTTGAGAAGAAATGGCCTTATATGCCTCAGCTTCTTTAAATGTTCATCCAGATGTAGGCACAGTGCCATGAAAAGTTATTTCCCCCTTCCTGATTTCCTCTGTAACATGCACTTTTGATAGGTCTTCAATCAAAATCCAACATTATACAAAGGGCGTTTGAGTAACAAATAACTTTTTCTTTTTTGAACCTTTGTCATTTATTGATTGATCAAAGTTATCCAACACTTACATTTATCCTGTATAAATCCTTAGAACTATGTTGATAAACTTGGTAGATTGATCTAAGGGTACATATTTGACAAAAAATGTTCCAAAAATTGCCTTACATGGTAGTCTAAGCAAAAACTTAGAGGCCCTCCACCAGAAATGGCAAATCCCATCACTGAAGAATTGTTCTTCTTTGGGTACCTGAGGCCTCCTCTATAAAAATTGCTCATGCTCAAAAACATATGTAAGCCATTTCTTACACAAAAAGTTGGAAATTATAAAATGCAAATCTGGTGTGAAAATTGGCTTAACGTTACAGCAAATTTCAACCAGCCGTAAGTACTACAAAGATGTCTTTGGTGTTACCATTTGTAGTGACATCAGGCAGCTGGACAATGAAGCGTCCAGAAAATCTTACTTCATTGCGTATTTTAGTCTTTTGTTAGTGGCATTCCGATGTTCTTGAACAGTTAACTGACATGTTTTCTCAATACAGCTCTCTTCAACGTTTAAAATAATGCCTAAAGCATGTGCTTTTAGTGTGTAGTCTGTGTATTTTATCTATAATAAAGCTGCGCTGTGTGTTGTGCAATATAACTGGCAATAGCAGCAGAAGGATATCTCCAAAGACAGGCTAAAGAGAGTTTTCAGGGATTAAAATAATTTATTTGCTGATGATGATGACTAGCATAAAAGCTGATTTAGACTTCCTAGAGCTGTCCTCTTAAAGTTGTGTGCTGAATTGGAACCTTCATCAAGCTGAAATCATGGGTTCCCTATTCTGTTACAGGTTTTAACAACTGTAGGGTATTTTACAACAGACACTTTTCAGAATGAACTGGGTGATCAGTAATGAATCTTGCAGTCACCTTGATCTGTGTTATGCCATCTGGGTGAGCAGGAAAGGATTAAAAGGCCATTTTCAGCATAATCGGTGCAACTGATAGCACAGATATTGTGATAAAGGCACCATCATAGAATTAATTTGAATATGTAAAGTGAAAGCACTTTGATTCAATTAATATACAACTAATATTTGATGCTCAAATGTGCCTGACTAACATTGTTGCAAGGTGGCCTGGCTGAGCCCATGAATATTTAATTTTATTAAAAAGTAATGTGGGAAGCAGACTTCAAGATCATGCTTTATGTGATGGTTGACATCTTGGTAAGTAAACCTAATTAATAGGATCACAGTTATGTTTAGTACATTATAGACAACTACATAATCTTTACTTCACGTGATGATGGTGTGATATGCAGAGGCAGGCATCCTGACCGGGAAGTTGGGTGGTTCCTTAACCGAACAGGAGGCCAGCACTGTGCCACTTCAAGAAACGGGGCAAAGAAAACTCTTCCTTGCCCAGAACAGAGGTAGAGGATGTCAATGCCAGGATGAATACACTGGTGTCCCGGCTGGGGAGAATATTGGATTTGCTACATTGCCTCACCCAGAACGTTAGATGGCAGCTTTCCCGGATTGCAGCGGTGCCCTGGGTTCCCACATGGCATTATGGGACTTGGAGTTCTTTGTCACAGCCCTGTTGGGTACTGTGTGTGCCACCAAGGGGTGCTGTGAAAACAGAAGACCCATATGGCATGGGGTTTTTGCCTAACCTGGAAGTGCTTGCAGACCATGTGGGCAGAAGAGCAGAAGCTCACCTGGATGGTGTTGAGGAGTAGGAGGGGAGTTTGGAGAAGCAGAAGAGGATTGTAGTGATTATGGTTTTGGACCTGTGTGGATTATTAAATCAGCTTTATTTAAAAGGGACTGGTATCTATGAAGTTGTGTCTGGGGTTTTTGGGTTCTCTTGTGCCTCCTAGTGGCTCACAATGGATTCATAATGAGAAAGAAGATATAATGGGAGGCACTCACACACATGACCAGTGATACAATGGACCATTGGTTCATTAAAATGTGGATGGTGCTGTTTGGACTAGTGTTTGGCACACTACTCTTAGCCGCACAAAGATTTGCATGTTGTAATGACTTCTGCAGTATTTCACAACATAGTGCACATCTGGAATACCTCTGCCAACTGAGTAGGCCAAGATGAGCGAATGGAAGCTGTCCTGGCACTGCATGATAACACATTGCTATTGCTCTCTCCACTCTGCTGCTGTCACTTGCTCCCACACTTAGCTTTTTTCTTTTATTTATGACTCCCGCAGAAAGACTGTTAAAAAGGATGCATTTGAGCTTCTCTTCTTCAGCCAGTGATACCTGACATTCACATTCACTGAAGTTGAATTTTCTGTGTTGTCACATGGTTTGAAGTAAATACATCATACAGAAAAATGGCCAAATTTATATGGTGATTAAATTATAAATATTCAAAAAATGCTTTTTTAATTTGCATTTTAATTTTAATTAATGAACTTGCATTTTTAAAAGGCATTTTTAATGCTATTTTTATATATAGTTACTGAAGGGAGGTGATAGAGAGTGGCTAAAAGAGTGTGCATGAGTCCATGGTTTTAATCTGATTTGAGACTAATTAAGGAACTTTGCATGGCACATGACTTACATATGGTTTTATAAATCTGATTTATGTTTTTGTTTTTGTTTTTGTTTTTGTGAGTGCCCTGTTTTTGGCTTTCGAGCATAAGCAAGATTTTATTGTTGAATCTAAGCAAGGTTTTATACATGAGGTTTTTGGTACCCAAGTAGCCCATGTTTCCTAATCAGGTTCATCTATAAAGAGACACTGTGTGATTCTTTAAGCACAGCCACAAGGACGTGGATGGTTTATGGGTCTGATGCATGTTGGATGAAGAGCTTGTATGGGACAGTTCCAGACAAACTAGACCTTGGCAATGAAAAATGTCACTTCAGCAGCTGGGAAAGAGAAACAATACATGGCCTGATTCACTTCTACATAGAGCATTTACCCTGCAGTCAGACTTCATGTTTTAAGATACTGTCTCACAAGCTCTAGTCTCCTGGTAGGAAAAGAACAAAGCAGGTGAGGGATACAAGTCATGCAGGTGAAGATCTTGAATGTGGTCACTGAAAGCAAGAAAGTTGCCACAGAACTTGGGACAAAAAGGCCAAGGGCTTTTTGTTTTGGAATGATTTACACAAATATAGGTTCTCCATACTGTCCTTCCATTCACATCTTTTATTGACCTTATCAGAGATTTACTTGTTTCCAAAGTGAAGTGTAGTTTATTAAATTACCAGGAGGATGTTCTGAGGCTAGGACTTGGATATGCAATTTTTATAGCTAAGGCTTTGATGGCGTCTTTGATCGTCTTACTCTGGCCAATCTGGGGTACCTGGCTTCATCTCATCTGGAAGTGCAAGAGTCGTAGTCGGATATTCTGATGCAGTGTTGGATGATGATTTTGCCTTGGTGTGGATGCCTGAATTGATGCAGTGATATCAAATCTCATGATTTTCCTGGCAGAAAGGCACTTCTTTATTCAGGATAATCACTGTTGCTGATGTCAATGACGATACAGTCATCCCAATTAGAAATCTTCATCAGACTTTTTTTTTTTATAGATTTGACCTCAAAAACATTATATTATGATGTGCTTTTTTTACCCCCCATGCACCTGTTCCCGTGGATTGAGCAGAGAAGATTCCAGAAAAGACTGCTCAGTAACAGACATGGCCATTTAACTGTGCCCTAGTCCCAATTTGAGTGCCAAACAGCCATCTTACAGAAGCTGCCTACATGTAGATTCAAGACTATGGACCTCCAGAGTTACATCCTTGTCCCCTTCACCATTCATTGCCACTGAAATTAAAGGAGGTAATGGTGGTGTGTGTGAAAACTGTTAACATGCTATAACTGGTGTGCAGATGACATCTACACATTCAGGACAGTAACTTTGATCCATTGGAATAGTGGGCAACTTCAACTGTTTCCCTATACCCTTCTTCCACCATATAATCCACTGGGACAATGTACATATATCTTTCTCTACCTTATCTGCCAATGATGCCTTATGGGCCCATGGACAAGAGTGCTGATCCACGTTATAGAAAGAAAAACCTGTTGTGACCACCAGGGGGTGCACCAGCTCCCCAAACCTGACACAGGCACACATAGGCACAAGTCTCTGCAACACACAAGGCTTTTTTTTTCCAAGAGGGAAACACTTTTTGCCTGTTTTCCACCTGCACCAAGTACAGTACAATAGACAGCACATAGCATTTTTCTTCTCTTCTTCTCTTTCTCTCTCTCTGTCTTTGTCTTAGTCTTTCTGCCTCCACTCCTCCTCCGGCAAGCTTCATCCCTCTTTCTCCCGACTCAGGCTGCCAAATGAAGGCAGGCGGTTCCCAGGTGTGGTGGAAGCCCAACAAAGCAGGGCTCTGCAGCTCCCCTTGGCAGCCCCCATGGAACCCAACAGGGCTGTGTGAAACTCCAACTCCCATGAAGCCCTGGGGCACCGATGCAACCCAGGGGGACTGCCATCTAGGGCTCTGGGGAAGGCA
This sequence comes from Erpetoichthys calabaricus, assembly GCF_900747795.2. NCBI lineage: Eukaryota > Metazoa > Chordata > Cladistia > Polypteriformes > Polypteridae > Erpetoichthys > Erpetoichthys calabaricus. Next base: position 99,287,687 of record NC_041396.2, on the reverse strand, counting down.
GTGCCCTAAGCACATCTTCTCCCCCGGTCCTACCTTTACAACAGCATCCCGGCCGGGAAAGGGATGTCCGTCACACTTGTTGTTTTGTACTTTTTTAAATCTAAATACTTATTCAGAGGACTGAGCACTACAGATGGTGAGTGCGTTAATTAGACATGTGTCATTCTATAATTTTGAAATCTGATTTGGAGACTCCAATCAAGAACAATAGAAACCCCCAAGAATGAACTGACAAGAAGAAATGGTCACAGTGACTTAAATCTGAGTGAGAAATTGGTATTGAATTTCTGTGTTAGTCATGGCTTGTCGATAACCATCAGCACGTTCAAACATTAGGTTGATCAATAGTGCACCTTACACTGTAGTATCTTAGGACAAAGGTCAAAGATTGACAACTGGTCAAAAAAGATGCTCAGCCATCTAGTGATTAGATAACCCAGGAAAGTGTACACATCTCTTTTTAAGTTAAGTTAAGTTAAGTTTTTGAAAGAGTTTTTCTTACAAAGTGGTTTGTCTTGTGATGGGTGCAGCAATGTGCTGTATCGGTGCATGTTCCCACCCCGTCTCTCTCCTCTTTTCTTACAGGCATTTTCTTCTCAGGCATGGTCTGGAAATAAACCTCAATAGACTCATTTCAGGACCTCAGAATGGCAGCCAGCTGCTAAGAGCTGTAACAAAGCATTACTGATGTCAGTCATGACAGCTAGCCCAGGTCTTTTTTTTTAGACACCAGTCATAAAAGAAGCATCCAAGTTGAAGTTGAAGCACCATCAGGAAGAACCAATTGGTCAAAAAGCAATGGGCTGAAACAATGGGATAGCTTGAGATAATGAGTGTGAGATGGGTTTTATGAGGCTATGATGCACTAAATTACTTAAAAAACAGGTTTATACAGAATTAGCCTCAAAAAGAAAATGTGACCACGATGAAGTATTCGTTGTAATCGGTTGCACAACACATACCTGTGTGTTTTTCTGTATTCTTGACTCATATGTACATTCACTTTTACATGTAATTCATTTGTATTTTAAAGATCCAGTCCAAAATAAGCCATTTAAATTCCTCTCATGGCACTCATAAAAAAGAGCTTGTAATTTACTGTATTTTCTAGCATAACCTGGCTTGTGCCCCAGCTTTTACAGTAAATATTTTATCAAAATACCCTTTGACATCACATCTCCAGGTGCTGGCTGCAGAGGAGGCTCCATTTGTAGCAGTCTTTCTGCATTTTGTTAGCATACCATAACCCAAACAAGTCATTTAACCAGCTAAAACTGAAACAAATTATCTCATTTTGTTCATTTTGTTCTGTCTAATGGCTCATGATCTTGTAAGTTTGCCATGTTATATCTCTTCACTTCCCCTGATTATTTGGCGTTCCAGAAAGCACACTTCATGCCTTTCTAACTGAAGAAAACAGGAACTGATTTTTTTGTAAAACGTGAAAAACTGGTGAGTAGAAATGGATGAACAGATGAAGCAAAGGAATATAAATTATCAGAATTAATAATTAGTTTAAATTAGTCAAACTACGCTGTTGATGATGATTTTGGAGTTACAACTGATATCTTTATAATAAACAATAATACATAATGACATAATGCCAGGCTGACAAGCCTTTGCCATAGGTGGAAGGGACAGAAAACAGAATTTCATAAAGTCCATATGTTAATGGAAGACACCACAATAAGGGCAATGTACATTTGCACATTAATGGGACAATTTGCCCTTGAGATGTGCATATTACTCTGACAGGGTAGTAGACTGGGCCACCACCACCAAAGCTGTGACCTGAGTTAAAGCATGAAATGCATCGCCAGGGCAGGACCCAACAAATATCCATCATCTAAAAGATTTTAGGGGGGGACCAAGAGAGAATGGCAACATAGGCTGGTACCATGGAATGGATGTTGCCCTGCTACCTATTACGTGGAACAGGTAAGACCAAAACACCAAGGGTCAGGTCATATGTGCCCATCACGCCCACTGGCACTTAGGGCAGCAACAAAGTTCATCCACCCTTGTTTACCCTTCGCCAATTTCTCCACTGTTCCCAAGGTCATGTTCATGCTCTGCAGCTCTTTTTCAACTGTACACCTCTATGCTGTTTTTGGGCACCCCCTTCTTCTTCTGCTTTCTGGAGTCCAGTGTAGAGAAGTTTTGGTGATGGAATCTGCATCCCACCACAACACGTGGCTTATCCACCTCCATCACCTTGACATCAGAATGGTGTTCCTATCAGCATGGTGGCACTGGGCAAGGAGGTCTTGTTTGAGAGTTTTCTGTGGCCAAAAGAGGCGGCATATCCTTCTGAGGCATGTTGTGTGAAAGGATGATAGTTTGACAATGTTGCTTCCCACTGTTCTCCATACAATAGTACTGACAAGACACAACTCTAGTAGAGGCACAGTTTAGTGTGAATACTATAAAAGGGTGCCTGGCCATTTAAATAAGTGATGGGGCCTAGTAACGCAAGGAGCCTGGGGAGTCATGAAAGGGATCCCTAGTGGGGAGGGGGCCTGAAGACCTCCAAAACATGTTCCTGACCTCAGAAGTGGCTCTGGGTGTCCCAATCCTAGAAGTGTTTCTGAGGATTGTTGCAGACACGACTCCAGAGTAGAGTTAAAAGGCAGATCCTTACCAAAAGTTCACTGAGCTGAGAGTTGAGAGGGGAGTTGGGCAAGGGCACAGATTATCATCCTTTGGGAAGTGACCGATAGAGTTACTTGGAGCTTATGGCACAATATGGTGGAACAGTTACTGAAAACTTGTATAGAGAGGTTTAGATAGGCAGCACAATTTTCTTACAGTTTTCATTTTCATACTTTGTTTTCTCCATTTAATGTTTCTTCCTATGTGTTTATTTTTTAAGAGTTCTTCTAAGTTAGGGTGGCAGAAAGGTATGGTTCCTACACAATACGTTCCACAAAGCCATGTATACCATCTAAAGAAGGTATAGATAATGAATGGGGTGGCTTTTAACAAATAACATTAATTTTCAAAGAAATAAATCATAGAGAAATTTCCCAAAAGCCACCATCCTGAATGAAGCAATTCTATATGGTAGCAGCAACTGAAAACCTCCAACCATTTGTTCAAGTGAAAACACAGTTATGTCATGTAGCAAGAAATCTTTTCAGTGCTTCATTTTCTGCTTTGTTTCATATTGCTAGGTTATGACAAATGTTGCATGTTGATTAGAACATAAAAGTAAGAATTTCACTCTGCTCTGACAATAATGAGTCCACATCCCTATTGTGTCTTTGACGTAAGTTAATATAATTTTTTCACTTAAAAAATATAGCAAAAGTTAGACTTCATTGCAAGACACTGAGAAATTAGTTCATGCTTTTGTTTTCAGTCGGCTAGATTACTGTAACACACTCCGCTCAAGACTACCAAACAAAGACATCAATCGATTACAGCAAGTGTAGAATGCAGCTGCTAGAATCTTAACTAGGAAAAGAAAATCCGAGCACAATTCTCCAGTTTTGATGTCACTACTTTGGTTACCTGTGTCATTTAGAAATGACTTTAAACTACAGCTTATGGTTTACAAAGCCTTAAATAATCTCGCTCCAATCTATATCTCAGAATGCAGGTCACCTTACACTCCAAATCGTAACCTTAGATCTTCAAATGAGTGTCTGCTTATTATTCCAAGAGCTAAACTTAAAGGAAGCGGTGAGGTGGCCTTCTGCTGTTATGCACCTAAAATCTGGAATATCTTACTAATAGAAATTCACCAGGCTAATACGGTGGAGCTCTTTAAAAAACTGCTAAAAGCATATTACTTCAACATGGCTTTCTCATAGCTCCATTTTAGTTTACTCATGATATTCTGTATATGCATTTAATTATCATTATTATTCATTGTGGCTCCAAAATCTGTACTAACCCCTACTTTCTCTGCTGTTCTTTTTCCAGTTTTCTGCACCACCACCACCCAATCAAAGTACCGTGATTTCCCTACATTGATGGATATAAGGCCAGAAGTCCACATGACCGTCATCATCAAGTTCTTCCATGTGAAGTCTGAATACCATGAGGACTGATTGAGGTCATTTATGTTAGGTGGGATGCCTAGAGGGGGCTGGGTGGTCTCGCAGCCCCAGAACCCCTGTAGATTATATTTTTTTTATCGAGCTGTCTGAAATATTTTTTTGTGTTTTGTTTTTTCTGTCCTCCCTGGCCATCGGATCTTACTTTTATCTATGTTAATTAGTATTGCCTAATTTCATTTTTTATATTTTGTCTTTCTTCATCATGTAAAGCACTTTGAGCTACATCATTTGTATGAAAATGTGCCATATAAATAAATATTGTTGCTGTTGTTGTTATTAATGTGTGCTACTGTATGTGCACTCTGTCACTAACAAGTATAATTACTATTGTTAGTAATATTCTGAGGTAAAAGTTTAAAAATTACACAAGAGCAAAGGTAGTAGCAGAACCCTGAAATGAAATAACAAATAAAAACAATATTTTACTTCAATGTTTTCTCCATTACTTTTGAATATTACAAGACCAACCACTTTCCAGAGGCAGGATCTATTTGAGTCTTTCAAAAATCATTTGCCATTTTAGACACTCGGCTTTTATTTTACAGGATATCGCATTTTCACTGCAAGTACCAAAATAATGCAAGAAATGCTGCCCAAGAAAAAAAAAAGCATTAATAAGAAAGTTTTAAAAAAAGTTTTATCAAGAGCAGCCTGTTTTGTCTAACGTGTGCAGGTTTCCGTTAGCAAATACAAAGTTTCAGGACAGGGTGCATTACTGGACAAGTGGTGTGGAAATAGGGATAAGGAGCACATCAGGGAAGCTTATATTATTTTATACATTTTTGTTGATCGTAACAGTAGAAAGTGATGACAAGTTGCATGTTGGGTAGAGATGCAAGTTAGAATTTCACTGTTTTCAGTGTAAGTGGCAAAACTACTAAACACATTCTCAAAGTCACTTAATCTATTTCAGGGAAGTGATACCAGTGTCTTTGCTGACAAGACTGAGTACAACATGGGAAACAACTCTGAACAGGGTGCCAGTACACCGCAAGGCACACACACAAACATGCATGGGGCCAAAATAAAGTCGCTAGTTAAACTAAACTAACCTGCATGTGTACTAGATTTGCGAAGGAAAACCTGAGCATCTGTAGGAAAACACACACTAACACAGTGAGGACATGCAAACGGCACAGCAACAAAAACCATGTGTGCAATTCAATCCCAGAACACTATAGTCCATAGGTTCTTAAACTATGGGTCATGACCCATTTTGGGTCATGTGTTGTCTGAATTTGGGTTGTGCAGAGCTATGAATCACAATAGTACTGAATGGGAAAGGGTTGCAAATGGTTTCCAGGATGTCTTGTGATGGGTCACTGCCGGCAGCTAAAGCAAACGTGATCACTCCTCTATGACCCGCATTTGCAATTCTCTAAGGTGGGACCCGGGATGTCGATTGCTGGCGATTGTGGGTGATGAACACACAAAAAAGGACAAATTTGGTTGTGAGAAAAAAAAAGTTTAAGAACCACAGCTTTAGTCCACAAGTTAGCATCATTAACCACTATGCCACGATACTACCCCTACATTGCATAGTATTTCAGAAATACTTATTTTTGCCTTGTGTTGCAGCCTCACAGACACAATTTATCTTTGTTACAATAGTTTTGCACAGCCAGTGTCCGCATGTTGAGTCACTCCAACTCAGGTAAAGAAACTTGAGCTACGCTATCCATGTGGAGGGTGAAATATAGCACTCTGTCAGTTGGACTAAAGCAGAACTTAGATGACTGATTGGACTTGTGACCTCTTGTACTCATTCAGTAAGTGAGTTACTTAACATGATTCCTGATGCACATTCATGTAGATTATCTGCAAGATAATAATGTTAATAATAATAATTTGGTTTATTTATGGGGCGGCACGGTGGCGCAGTGGGTAGCGCTGCTGCCTCGCAGTTGGGAGACCTGGGGACCCGGGTTCGCTTCCTGGGTCCTCCCTGCGTGGAGTTTGCATGTTCTCCCCGTGTCTGCGTGGGTTTCCTCCGGGCGCTCCGGTTTCCTCCCACAGTCCAAAGACACGCAGGTTAGGTGGATTGGCGATTCTAAATTGGCCTTGGTGTGTGGGTGTGTTTGTGTGTGTCCTGCGGTGGGTTGGCACCCTGCCCGGGATTGGTTCCTGCCTTGTGCCCTGTGTTGGCTGGGATTGGCTCCAGCAGACCCCCGTGACCCTGTGTTCGGATTCAGCGGGTTGGAAAATGGATGGATGGATGGGTTTATTTATGTATAGCGCTTTTCACTGACTACAGGCACAGACTGCAGTAACGAGTTCTCCAGTAAATACAATTGCAAATGCAATTACAGATTGTGTGACATGTGAGTCACTGTCTTGCATCCCAAAACACAAGGCTGAGTCTCAGTACTTTAGCATAAACCAGCTTTATTCAGCTCGAAACAGGAACAGCATGGTTATTTATTGTAGTGGGATCTACAATTCTCCTATACACAGACACAGCAATCAGGCAGGATCGTGGCCAGGTTAATGTCCAAGTAATATTGTTCCCTGCAGTTATAATGTTCCTTGCATCACCCATCGACAACAGGCGCTTATAACACAACCGCAGTCGGCTGGGATTTGCTTTTGCGGTTGCTTCGGCAATGGATAAGCAGTCTTCCACAGATGCAGCGATCGCACTTTGGGACGCTTTTCAGCATGTCATCCTGTTGGTGGGGAATCCCAAAAGAGTTTAGAAACCTCACAACATAAAGACACAGATTTGTTTAAAAAGACAGGAAAACAAAGTACTTCGAAAATGGTTCACATAAATGGAGCCCAGCAATATCTGTCCATTAATTAATTGTTAAACTATGGCCAGATGACAATGAAGGAGAAGAAAACAAAAATTCCAGTCAGCAGCATCTCTGGAAAAACTAAACTTCTGTGGCGAGCCACACTCAGTTGTAACAAACAAAGTCAAAGACAAAGTCAGACACTGTCATGGTCCCTGAAATCTCAACCATCTGGCTGCCCAGCTCCTCCTGAGCATTCTGCAGTCGTCTGTGCTGGGTCCTCTAACCTGATAGCAAAATCTTTCCACCCTTTGATTCCAAGGCTCCCAGTACATCAGGTGTCTTTTCCAAAGGCAGGAAAACAGCTTGAATGTACTGTAGAGCATTATCACCAAGTACCACAGCAGGATACCAGGAAGAGAAACAGAACAGAAGGGCGCTAATAACAGTTCATAATTATTGCATTACTTATATTTTTGCACAACTGACTAACAAATGGATATGCCATATGTACAGCTAATCTGCAACTCTAATCAGGGTATGCCAGAGTACAGTAGTGAGCCTTCAGCCTGGATTTAAAAGCTGAGACTGAAGGGGCATCTCTTAAATACATAGGCAAATCGTTCTACAGCTCTGGGCCCTAAGGCGTAACGCTCAACTTCCCACTGTTGTTTTATTAATCCTTGGAATCTTTAGTAGGCCATCATCTCAAGATCTTAATGCACACTCTGGTTTGTAAGTCATGATAAGTTCAAATAAATAAGCAGGGTCTTAGCCATTTAACTCTTTATATGAAAGAAGGAGAATGTTGAAATCAGCCCTAAACTGAACTGGAAGTTGGTGTAAAGACCTAAGAACTGGAGCTCTGTGTTAATACTTTCTAGTTCTCCCAGTTATGGCAGGCAATGTGGTGCAGTGGTCTGGACTTTGGACTTCAAACCCTGAGGTTGTAGGTTGAAATCCCATTACTGACATTGTGTGACCATGAGCAAGCCACTTCACTTGCCTGTGTTCCAACTGGAAAAAAACAGAAATGTAACCAGTTATGTCTGAAATGTTGTAGGTCACCATGGATAAATATGTAAGCCATATAATAATTGTTCTTGTAATGATTCTTGTAGCAGCAAGAATCTGAAAGCTTCTTGGGCCTTCAAGAATTAATTGAAAGCTGCATGCAGAATGCTCTGAACAGTTAATGAATAAAATATTGTAGTCATCAATCCCACTAGAAATAGGTACATGAATGCACATGAGGTGCATGAAGTGATGATGTTTCAGTTTCCTCCATATTTAAAAACCATTTTATTTTTCCAACATTTTAAACATGGAAAAAATCAGGTTTTAGATCGTTCTGTAGTGTGTTTTTTAAATGACTTACTGGGGTTAAGTGATAGCAGGTGATAATACCTAAGTGGTTCATACAGAACTGGGAATTCTGGATGTAAAATAATGAGAGACATAAATGTCTGAGAGCTGGTTTTCATGATTGACTGTCAGCTATTTAAGGGATGGCATGTTCTTAGATAGCAAATTAGGCAAGTTCTTCAGCTCCTGTTCAAGGTGTCTGACATTTATGTCAGACTGTCCTCCTTGGGTAATAAAATGGATACATCATCTTTTGTGATCAAGCAATTTTGTCATCAAGCAATTGCCCACCTTCCTTTCCCAGTAAATCAAAGGTCACAACGCACTATGGAATAAACCGCCTCATCCTGCTACAAATGTAGCTTTCACTATTTTTTATATCTAATTTATTTCAAAAATACAATGACAGCCTTTGTTAACATTTGCTAGGCAATATTCCATATATTTGTGTGCTTTTAAAGAAAACAGGATGAATTCATGCATTTTGTTAGATCTCATTTCACTGATCAGTACAGTGAGGGAGTTTGAGAAAAGGACAGCATAACAAACAAGAACCCCAACTAGTGTCTGTTCTTGTTAGCAGACAGCCGTAGTGAAAGAGGCTCCTGGCTGCAGCCACCAACATGAGTGTCATTTCAAAGCACTCTTGGGTGCGGTGTTTGTGCATCCCAACTCATTTGCCATCCTAGGCATTTGCCTGCATTGTCTTTGCCAGGAGCAGTGGGTAAGCTGATTTGTGTTGTCTTGTACAGTATATGAAATGGAGTTAATAATTCTAAAACATTCTTGTTATCATGGCAACAGAGAGTGAACATGTGTTGCTTATTGGTTGGACATGCTAGTAAGAATTTCTCTTTATTCTGTACATGAAACAATACGACTATCAATACTATCGCAGGGAGCTGAAGATTAAGATACAAGAGTGATAAAAGAGAGCAGTACAAGTGGAGTTAGGAACAGAGTAAACAATGTGGGCAGCAGCCATCTAGGTGAGTTGAGAATCTTAGCCATTTGTGAGAGGCCATCTGGCAAGCAGTTATAGAAGAAGCTGACTAGTACATTTCCTCAGAAAGGGGACAGATCTAAAGAAAAAGGAAAAGTAAGATATATATATAACTGGATTAGTAAAGGAATATTTATTTCCCAGAAAAATATGCGCCTGGATGGAGATGGTCAGTGCTGCAGTGTTGTGTCTTTGTATTTCTAGAATTCTCCAGAACAGATGACTAAAAAGCCCACCCATTTGCCCAGCCATTGATCATCATTAATCATTATCATAGCAGCACAAGGTGTTGTGATGCTGGGGCTGCCAGCAGTCTTGGTATCTCCTTGAACCCAGGACATTGAGAGTTATGACAGGGACAGACTAATGCCATGAGAACACGCAACAAGGGGGTAGGTGCAAAAAGTGCCTTGTGCTTTTTATTCCATCAATCCAACAAAAAATAATGTACACGGCCAGTTCTTTAATATACTGTGTAACACCAGACAAGACCACATCAGTGAATTTGTCTCAATTGACGCTCCAGACAAGAAGTGCAAAAGCAATGACCTTCTTGTTGATCCCTGGCCAATAAAATCAGAGTTTGATCTGCTTTTTTGTTTTTGGTTCCCAGGCTAAGAGATGGGTGTGTACCACCTCACAAACCTGCTGCCAATAAGACTACAGGACTAACAACAATGACCTCACCTCATCCTCATGCTCCACTACACGATATAATACATCATTGTTGAGGACAAAATCCAGCCCTGGTGGGGTGAGATCATTTGTATGGTGTCTGTTAATCAGAACTATCACATTCATGGCAAACTTAGGGGAGTCATCGTTCCACTGTTCCCTTTCAAATGATGCTGGCTGGCATTTGCCTAACTTGTAAATGTAACTCTGAGAGTGGATCTGTGGTGACATCAAGGACCAGAACAATGATCTGTTATGTCTCACCTTCCATCTCCATAAAGATTTCAGAGTGTGATTATGTCACTGACATCCCACTGAGTAATGACATGGACCTGCTCAGTAACCGGCTGTAAGCACGGAGTAGAGACAGTTTGTGATGAGGTTTCACCATTACTTATTAGGCCCAGTGTTTTAGGAAAGGTGGTAGACACATTTTCACTTTTATTTTATGACCAGTCCTGCTCTAGGGTCACTGGATAGGGTGGGCTGCACATTACAGCCACCCTAACCTGTTTTGTTACCCCCTAATATGCAATGCTACACCTGGCAGACCTGTACCATCAAGTTTCCCTTTGGATATTGGTCAGAGTAATCGATCCAATTTCCCACTGACACGGAAGCACATAATAATGGGCAACAATGGAAATTTTGCTGTCGGAACACAAAAGTGCAAAAACTTTATGTCCATTAACAACCACCACCTCATTTTGTGGAAGAGACAGAGGATTAGGAGTGAAAAGTACCTCTCTCCTCGTACCCAACTTTTTGCTAAAGCAGGGGCAGTTGGGGATGGTATGGCCCAGTTCCCCTCACTTGTAGCAGTGGGGAAGAGTCATGTGCCTCTCCTTGGGTCTCACCACTGGTTCTGTTTTGCGATGGATAAGCTCTGGGTTGGCGACACATCCAGGATGGTACTTACGGCGATCAATGGACCATTCAGTACACTTGGCTTGGTGTTGCTCGAGGGCTGCTATTAAAAAGTCGAGGCTTTTATGCTCCTGTCTCCAGACTGGTTGAGCGAGATAACTGAGGAGAGCATTTATTAATTGGTCGGAAGTGATAATTTCTGTGATAGCCTTTGCACTATTTACTTTTGGTTTCAGCAAGTGCATGACTCGGCCCCAAAGCTCATATGCCTGAGAGCCTAGTCATGGCATGCCCTCACCTGTTGGTCCGGTTTAATGTTGTAGCGGAGCAGCATCTTGGCTTTCAGTTGGTCATAGTTTCTGGCATCCTGCTTGTCAAAGTCACAATAGGCCTGCTGTGCCAGTCCCCTCAAAATCGGCACCAGCATGTGCACCCATTCCTTACACTCTCAGTGATAACAGGTGGCCGTACATTCAAACACCAACAGGAATGTCTCATTATTGCCATCAGGGTGGAGTGGAAGCAAAACCTGGGACAATCCCATGTGGATCTGCTGTTGGAAGGCAACACAAGCTCTGTTATATACCTCTGCTTCAATGGGCTGGGTCTGCTGTTCTTCTACTTGGACTTTGAGAGCCTGGATCTCAAAAGCCATGGCCTGAATGATTGCAGTGATGTCCTGTTGCTGCTGTCATCTTTAATCTGCTCAAAATCCTGCCAACTACACCACTGTAACACAAGGCAAGACAATATCAGCATGCTGGGGAACCTTGCAGCAAACCCCATATAATTGAAAAAGCAAAAGTACGAAAAAAAGTGAAAATGCATTGTAAGTGCAAGACTTGTGTCCTCTCAGGGTGACTGCCCAAGATGGCGGCTTTCCAAGTTAGGAGGTGTTCTGGGAGGAAGAGGCAAGTCCAGGTGGTTTAGATGATAATTTAGAAAAATATAAGTGCCAGATATATGGAATGGAAATTCTCAAATCAATAACACCAATGGAGCCCCTGTTGTTCTCAAGGATGGTGCAGTGATAAGTGCTGTTCCCTCACCAATCCAGCTTTAGGTGTAGTCCTTGTTGAGTCTGGTATATTCTCCAAGTGTCTGCTGGGTTTTTCTCTGGTTCCTTTCACATCCCAAAAAAAAAATGCATGTTAGGATAATTTGGGACTCTAGATTGACCCCAGTGTGTGAAATGGAATAACACCGTCCATGGTTGGTTAGTGCCTTGTGCCCAAGTGTGGTCAGGATATACAATACAGACACGGCTCCCCAGAACTGAATTGAGGCTGTTTGTATGTAGGTTTAATTTAAGAGATTTGCACAACCCCTTTCTCCACCATGCAATACATTCAGAAAATCAATCATGCTCTGCAGGAGAATACAGAGTACAATGAACTGCATTGATAATTCCTTCAAAAATCAATTTAAACAAAGGAACAATTAGTTTATTTTTAGCCAGTTTGAATTAGGAATAGCTTGTAAATATTGATATTTTTTAATCTAGGCACACATTCAGTAACCTTTACCCTGGCACTAACACTCACTTGACTTTTACAATGTGTACCCTTGTTTGAAAAAAAAGCAGCAATGCCATTGTAGTTTGAAATGGAAATAAGGAAGCACATTCTTCTGTTTTCCATAGCTGGTGTTGCTGAGCTCCTGTCACATTCTGGACAGCCCAGCACGCTGTAGCTTGCTGGCATGAAAATACAGAAGAGTGAATATGCTTCACATAGAGTGCCTCATGAATGTGCTGTCTGCAATAGCATATGAGACAGAGACATGAAAGTTTAGGGGGTTGTGTTATGTAATATAGCATACATATATAAAACATCCAAAATAACTGCATAATGCATACATTAGAAACGTTATAAGGCCATTTTAAGTTCTTCACATTGTGTAGTACTCCAGACGTTTTTGGGACAATCTCCACTTGGTGGCCAAATTCCAGAACCACAATACTCTGTATTCTGAACTCTTTTCTCTAGCACCTAATAGGTTGGCATGCTGGTATGGGGTTCCTTGGACAAAACGGGTATAAGAAGTAAGGTATACCTGTGCAAGGTAAAGGTTGCACAAGGGGGCATCAATACCAGAATTGGAAGTGTCAAACCGTTTTCAAATCCTTGTGGAGCAGGACGGCGTCTCTGACGATTCTGAGGTAGAAGGCAGGCATGAGAAAACCCAACGAGACACCTCAAAACCAGTTCCCAGAAAAAGAGAGGTAATGATAGTTAGGGACTCCACCATTAGTGGGGTTAAAGCGCTGGTTTGCTCCAGAAAGTCTTGCACGGTGTGTTGCCTTCCAGGTGCAGAGGTGGGATTCCTACCTGGAAGGGTGGATAGGCTCTTGGCCAGAGCGGGGGGAGGATCCAGTTGTCATTGTCCATGTTGGAACAAATGACATACATAAGGGTAATCTGTCAGTTCTGCGATCTAAAATTAAAGAGATAGGTGCCATTTTGAGGAGCAGAATTGACAAGGTAGTCTTCTCTGAAGTTCTGCCTGTGCCACGTGTCAGTCCAAGTAAGACTGAGGAGATTAAAAGTTTTAACACATGGCTTAAATTTTGGTGTAGGTTAGAAGGGTATAAGTTTATGGGGCATTGGGACTCTTTTTTGAACAGATGAGACCTATTCTGTCACAATGGTTTGCATCTAAACTAGAAGGCCACAAATGTGTTTGGGGAGACATATGAGTAGATTAGTCAAGGATTGTTTAAACTAGGGAATGGAGCAGGGTTAGGAAGTTTAGGACAAGCCAAGTTTCGAACTGTACATGAAGAAACAAACAATAATGTAAAAATAAAAATGCATAGTAATGTAAATTCTAACCCAATGTTTAAATACAAAAGTAAAATGAGTGACACATTAAAATAGCTTGCTTTAATGCTAGAGGTATCAAAAATAAAACAAGTGAGTTGAAGAATTCTAGAAATGACAGAAATCTGGCTAAATAGCAATAATGGGGATGATAGACAGAACAGCAAAGAAGGTGTGGTTGCTGTTTATGTCAAACAAAATTTAAACAGAAGTCCTGTTCAGTTGGACGATAAGCCCCATCTTAGTGAGGACATGTGGCTTCGTCTGGAAAGCATTAGAGAAAGAGGCCTTATTTTAGGAGCGTGTTATAAACCGTCCAATGCAGAAAGTACTTTCAATGCACATGTTTTTAGTAATATTAAAAAGGTAAGTTTACAGGGGATTATTATAGAAATGGGGGACTTTAACTACCTGAATATTAACTGGGATAACATTGCAAACAGCAGAGCACAAGAGCAGGAGATTTTAGAAGTAATCAGAGATTGTTTTTTGACACCGTATGTTAAAGTATCAATGTGTCTTGATTTAGTATTTTGTAATAATCAGGATAGGATTGGGGGTTCAGAGGTGATTGAACCACTAGGGTCAAGTGACCATAACAAAGTTGTGCTTTGGAAGAGTGAGGATGCAAAGATTAAAACTGCTAAGTTTAACTTTGGTAGTGCAAATTTTGAGCAGATGCAGCAAAGTCTAAGGAGGATAGACTGGGATAAGCTTTAAAGTATGGAGACTGTGGAGATAAAGAGCCGTGGAACAGGTTTAAAAATGTTTTACATGTAATGCAGGACATGTGTATTCCTAAATTTGAAATTATTAGGATATTTTTAAAAACTTTGCAGTGGGTTAGTAAAGAGTTTAAAAAGAAGCTACAAAGGAAAAAAACAGCTGTTTAAGGCGTATAAGTCTATGCCCAAGAGGACTGACAGGCACCCTGCCTAGGATGAAGTATAATTTTTGCCCAGCTGGGTAGCCATAATGGAAGGATGACCCAGTTATAGACATTACCCGGCCAGGATACCCTCTGATTCCATCCTGGCTGGGATGCCAGAAGGACCCATGGACTGAGGAGAGCTGAAATTCTTGAACAATTTATCCCCCAAATAAATAAGTGGGAGTGTCTCTCTCTAATGGTCTAGGTGTGGACAACCATGGGGCTGCATGGGAACTGGAGTCCAGAAGTGCAGCCCTGTAGGGGTCCATGGAGAACAATAGAGGGCACTACCGAGGGAAGTCATCCCTGGTTTTCAGATGACCCGGAAGTGTTTTCAACAAGCCACAGTGCACCACAGGAAGTACTCTTGGGTCTGTTTTAAAAGGAACCCACCACCACACCTCAAGGAGTCAGAGTCGGGAGGCAGCAAGTGACACTCATTGGAGGAGTGAAGAAAGAGAAAAAAGAGACAAAGAAAGGGCAATAAAGAGCAAGAAAGAGCAACTATTTAAACATCTGTATTTGGCTGTGTTTATTATTATATTAGAACTGTGTGCATTAAAAATCCTTATATTTGAACCCAGAGCCATGTTGGGTTTTGTATATCTGGGGTTTGGGGGTGTAAAAACATAAAATGATGTAATTGAACAAAATGTATGTGTGTAAGTACAGAAAATAGAACAGAATGATCAAACTTGTTTGTGTTTTGCGTACGTGACAAAAAGCATGTATACTTTCTGGAAGTTTTCTTTCAATGATGTGTGTGACAAGAAAATATACCTTTAGGGTAAGGACTTTACAAATTGGAATAATACAAAATGAGTCAGGACGCTATTTTTATTGCTTACGTGGTCAACGATCAGGAGACTAGAAAGGTATAAAAGAGCAAGGATATCTGCGCTCGAGGCAGATGAAGTGCGGTGTCCTAGGACTGTGTTTCTCTGTCATTTTACCCTTGTCTGGTATGTATCAATAAAAGGTTTTTACTAATTTTAATTTTCTTCACTGTCTTCAGTCACAAAAAGTGTCCACAGGGGCTCAGGGGCTCCCCCAATTGTTCACAGACTGATAACTCCAATGTGAATCTTAGGGCATATGAGTACATGAGGGCAACCATTAAGAAGTACAGGTATATTAAGGGAAGCTGAAAGACAGTTGGAGAGGAATATACTGTAGCAGATCTGGCAAAAGTCAATCCTAAGAGATTCTTACTCTATTTTAGTCATAAAAGAACAGGAAAGGAAGAGGTGAAGTTCATCAGGAAAAGAAAAGGAGAATTAAAAAACTCAGAACTGAAATAGCAGATGATCTAAACTCACATTTTTCTGAGGTCTTCACATGTGAGGAAGTAACCTCCAAGCGGTAAACGGGACTACTAAAGAGGTACTGATTGATGAAAGAATGGGAGACATCAAGGGAGTCTGGGCCATCAATTACAAACTAGGACTGGATAATACCTGGATATACCATTTTAATGCAAAAAAAAAGCAAATGTTGCAGTGAAAGGTAAGAATATCCATCATCACACATGTGCATTTAAGGTTCGCCTTCCGAGATCACTGAAGGTAAACACTACCACTCTGAGACATGAGGGGCACTGTTGCTGATGGTATCATCGCCATTTTCTCCCATAGCCTTAAGAAACTGGCTATTGAGGACAACTGACTCTGCATTTTCTAGTCCTTCTGCTATTAAACCGAGGTGTTCCCAGCATGAGTTGTCTCATTCTGGAGAGAGTAGACCGAAGAATGAGGATCCTACCTGAAAACTGACCACTCTAGGAAGCCTTGAATGCTCTTGTTTATTTCTGTTTTGCACTACTTTCTGTTTTGACATTATTCGATGCAGACACTCTAAATATTAAACAAGATGATCCAGTTGGTGCCCCAATATTTCCTCTTTGACCAAGTGTGTCTCCTCAGTCGATGACACCATCTATTTTCAAAACACCTATGGATAGCTGTAGGGAGCGAAAGTTAGCATGTAAGTATGGATGGACTTAAGTCCAACATATACCACACTCACACACAAATGTACTTTTATAGAGATAATTTAAAATCATGAATTAATTTAAATACACACACACACACACACACACACACACACACACACATATATATAAGGAGAGCAACCTTATTTCTAAAAGAAAAAATGTTTTAGTAAGATTAATCAAGCAAACACTTGAAATGGTGAATACTCCAAGACTCCAACTCAGGTGCTGGGAGCTAGAATGCATCACTCATAAGTAGGTCACTGTGCCACCCACTGTAATGTCTCACAATGCTTAAATATTAGGAGCATCAGTTAGGCAAGTGCAATGTTAGGTATGTCCAGCAGGTGCCATTGGTGGCTTGTTTATTCAGTACTGCTGGTATGAAAGGTTTAATTGAGTAGCAATACAAATAGCCAGATACTATCACGATCAACAAAGACTTGTATGTCTACCTCCAGATCTTGTCCGCACAGATTTTAATAATTATCTACAGGGATAAACATAAGCCAAAAACAAGCATGCACATTCCTTGAAAAAGTGGTAACTTGTTTACTTAGGCTTGTAATATGGCATTTAAAAATTGAAATTTTGTGTTTGTCATGAAAAGTGTGAAAGTAATAATCAGTTTACCTATTCAGCTATCTTCAAACTTGGAAATTCAGCTCAGGGATGGAGAGATTGGCTGCTTATCCTTGAAGCTTTGGGTGCAAGACAGAAACCAACACTGGACAGAACACCAGTCTGTTGCAGGACAAACCCATGGATACAACCACACTCAATTATTTATAGGTAGCAATTACCTTTTCAATTTTTCAGAAAAAAATGAGACCTCAGAGAAAAAAATCATGCAGAAAAGTAATAATAATAATAATAATATCATCATCCCATCCATCTATCTATAGTCTACACCTTATTCTTCTTTTAAAACTTTTCCACTTTCAGGTAAGGCAGCACGGTGGCACAGTGGTAGTGCTGCTGCCTCGCAGTAAGGATAATTATGTATATAGCTATAATTATGTTATAGCCAGGGTGCCATTTCTGGCTCATATATCTTTTCTTTTAGTTTATTTATTTTATTGTCTTTTCTGTATTAATTTATAATTTATGTTTCAAAAATTATGAATTGATTTTTTCGGGCGGCACAGTGGCGCAGCAATAGCACTGCTGCCTCGCAGTTAGGAGACCTGGGTTCGCTTCCTAGGTCCTCCCTGCGTGGAGTTTGCATGTTCTCCCTGTGTCTGTGTGGGTTTCCTCCTGGTGCTCCGGTTTCCTCCCACAGTCCAAAGACATGCAGGTTAGGTGCATTGGCGATCCTAAATTGTCCCTAGCGTGTGTGTGGGTGTCTGGCACCCTGCCCGCGGTTTGTTTCCTGCATTGCGCCCTGTGTTGGCTGGGATTGGCTCCAGCAGACCCCCGTGACCCTGTAGTTAGGATATAGCGGGTTGGATAATGGATGGAATTGATTTATTCTTTTTATTATTTTCCATGTTCTCTTTATATTGAGCCTAAGGGGCCAGGGCCCCTAACACTGCAATTGTGGGAGCACTCTAAAAAAGTCTTAGTGTGCCACAGTACTAGCACGATGGCACAACTTCTAATTGTTTTGTTCTCTCTAGAATTTTGGATTTTGTCTATTGTAAGTGTTCTTTTTTGATCTTCTGATTTTTGGTTCTTACAAACTGGAGTTTTTGAGTTTTAATTTTGCCTTTTAGGCATACTTTTTGCAATTTCATTTCCATCATTTCTATTTTTTTTTTTTGGTTAATAAAATCTTTAGATATAAAGGAGTTTGTTTTTTTTTTAAACTGGACAGTTTTTTTTTTTAATTCTCCACTCCCTTTATTAGGTTTGAATGTTTTTCAACCACAGTTTCATTTTGGCCTGTGTATACCGTGAACCCTGTTTCTCAAGGCCTTTATTCTAGATTTCATTGGAGGCTTGGGGCTTAGTTTTTGTTAGTTCTGAGAGACCTTACAGCAATTTTAACAACGATAAACTACTATTTATAAAGGTAAAATGTTTTGAAAAACTTTCTGAATAGCCTTTGTACATGAAGGAAGTTGGAAATAAAAATTGTGATAAAAATAAAGTACAAAATGCATTCAAAATCACAGAGAACTCAGAATTACAAAAATCATAACAGATGTGACTTTAAAATGGGAGTGCATTTCATTGCCATATACAGAAAGACTAAAATTAATAATCAGGTCACAGAAAGCAGTCTGAGAGAGACATTAAGAAAGGAAGGTGACGTCACCCAAGATCTTTAGAACTGACTATCTCTTTGTGGACATCAGCTACTCATGTTGTGGAAAAACACAGAAACTTAAACCTGTATTAAAAAACAACTCCCGGGCAGTCAGTTAATATTATTTTACATTTGGCTGACACCTTTATCTAAAGTGCATTTCAAGTTCAGAATAGATTACAGCTATTTAAAGATACATTAAGAGGTGACTGAAATGAAGTCACAGTAAACCTTTGAGGTTTCAAGTCCAGTGTTTCATCTACTTCACCACAGTGTCAGCTTATAGTTAAATGCTTAGAAGGTCTTATTCTTACAAGTGGGTTTCGCAGTCAGCCTTGTGCAGTTTTGCATACAGACAACAGCAATCTTCTCTTTTTTCACACCACATAAGGTTACACTGAAAATGCTCCCTCACTTGTGAGAACAGTTTTCACCAACATCTTTAACCACATGAAGTCTCACATCCTCTGCACTAAACCACAGGGCCACATGCTAGTCCTTAAGTCATCTTGCGCCTTAGAGATTAATTCTACACCGGGAGAGTGAATCAATGAGAACAATCATTCATCTGCTGCCTGACAATGCTGTCATTTATCTGTTGTATTTCTCTCCATTGATGCTAACAGTCTGAGAGGTTTGGACAACAATTACACAACAGTCACATCTGCTAATAACACTTCCCGGGTTGACTCCAGTACAAGTATTGCATCTTTAGGCAGAGGCCAAGATGTTTTAGAGTTGATGCCTAAACTATAAACATTTTAAATACAGTACATGTGGCACAGATATACTCTAGACTGGTACATACTCACTCACACACACACATACTGATACAAAGGAGGAAATTCACTTACACACAAAAAGAATCTGAAAACTTCATACAGGTGCTGACAAGACTGGGCTTCTCAGCAAGATCCCTGAAGCTGTCAAAAAGAATTGTTACTGCAGGGTAATACATCAGACAAAAGTCAGTATACTTCATCACTTTGTTATCTATTTCATTTTTAGCATTTTTTTAGCAATTGCAAATTAAATACATTTGCAAATACTTCAAATCTAGTGTCCGATTAATTGAAAATTATAATATTAATATGGGACAAAGTAGGCATAGAAAATTCTGCGTTCATCTTGTCATAGGTTAGGGACACCTGATAATTAATTTATCTGCAATAAAATTCAGAATAGCATTCATCTCATCCATTATCAAAGTTACTTAATCCAGTTCAGGGTCATAGATACCAAAGTCCTTCCTGGCAACCGTGAATGTGGCGAGAGGAAAACACTCTACCATATTTCTTTTAAAGGCACACTTCACATTGCTTTATACTTCTTAGTATAGGTTTTGTATTTGGACACAGTACTGAAGAAAGAATTGTATTTATTGTTAATTAATAACAACAACACACCATTCTTCTACTTTATCATTCTTATATCCAATAGAGGGTTATGTAGTGCCCATTTAACAACGAATTATAAGATGGCTAACTGCACCCAAGTGGGTTTACACAGGAGAACCTAAAACTCTCCACTGAAGGTAACCTAACTTGTAGATCAAACGTGGAAGCTAAACATTGTGAAGAACTACCATATGGACCACCATGCTTATTAGTATTTTAGGTTCTGCAAAAATATTTAACTAGTCAGTAAATGGCATTAGCATACATACAAGAAAACGTTTTCTTTTAATTTTCATTATTATCCATTATGTTGAGCACAATGTGTTACACTTCACACAACCCCTAAAACTCAGCTTACTAAGCAAAATGCTTTATTCCACAGGTACATAACAAGAGCTACTATACTTACCATCAAAGAGCAAATCAGCTGAGGAAATAAAAATGGTAAACTTTGCACTTTAGTTAGAAGACAAGAGGGTTTTGGCTCTATACCTGTTCAGATTAGTGTAGAAAACTGGTCTTAAGCTATTTCATAAAAATGGACATTTTGGCTCATCAAGCATTTCAGCGTGCAGGTTTTGGACGGACCTTTTCAGAAAACCTTCAAAAAATGGTTGTTCTCTTTGTATTTGTGTTGTATCTGTCAGGTTTTTCCTGCCGCATGTGTGTGCTGGTCGATGGATGACTCTAACTAGGTCTGGTCTGACTGAGGCTGAATGTGATGAATTGTTATTTTGCCCACTGGCTTTTTCTTGTCTTTTGCACTCAAAGCTAATCCCTGCAACCCAGAATTTGTTATCTGCATGCTCAGGAAATTTTGGGATGAATGGAATCTTAGTTTGACAAAAAACGCTTATGAAAATGGAACTATACTGTATGCAGTGAGAGCTATAAATGAAAATGTTAACCCCTTAACAAAAAGTCTGATAATGACCATTTTAATTTTATATTCTTTTTAAGACATAATGTTCCATTATTTTATATATCTGATTTTTAATAGTTTAACTTGCGGTGCCCACCCATGGCCATCAGATATTATATGTAGAAAAATATATGTGTGCAGTGCACGTTCATTTGCATTGAAATGGATGTTTATATGTCTAAAACACCTGCAGCTTGATATGCTTATTGTATTGCATATAATTGTGATAGAAATAAATACAATTATGGCAAGTAGTGTGAAGAAAATCAAAACTAAAAGCTTTACAAAAGGCTCTCTGCTTATTTTCGTAGTTGCCATACCAGCTGGGGCCCAATACTCACTAAATTATTACTGAAGTATAAAAAATAAATGAACTCTAAACACTTTTAACTCTAAAAGACTGCCAAATTAAGGCATTTTATGAATGTATGTCCATATTTATATGCATAATTATATTTATATTGCATGTTTTTATAGTATACTTATGAATGTGTACTTCTCTCTGAGCCTTCATAATAAGAACAACACTACAGTATATCATATTAAATTGAATTAAAAAAAATTACATTTTGATAGTTAACTCCATGCCATTTCTGATTTCTATCCAGAAATTTTTCAAAATACAAATGATACATACATACACACATATATGTGTATTTTCACAAACCTGCTTATAGCAGTACAGGGTGTGAGGGACAGCCACTGTCTTTACCTAGCTGGGAGACCCTCACAATGGAAGGACAGGGGGAGACAGCTTCTTTAGGGCACTGCCTCCCCCGGAACGCTAGATGGCTTCAAATCGAGGCTGGGATCTTTGCATGGGTCCCCACAGGGCATGTCGGGTATTGTAGCCCCAAGGGACAGCACTATTGGATCCCAAGGGAGCTGCCAGAGGGGTATGCAGGATTTGGGAGTCCCTACTCCGTAGGGCTCCAACTTCACTCAGAAGTACTTTGGGGCCGCAATTTCACGTCACTGGAAGCACTCCTGGATGCTAGATAAAAGGAGCTGTCTGCTTCATCTCAGTGAGCCAGAGTCAGGTGGAAGGTGGACGAAGCTTACGAGGAGGAGTGGAGAAGGCAGTGACCAGTGACAGTGAGGGAGAACAACAACAACAACTTTTATTTATATAGCACATTTTCATACAAATAATGTAGCTCAAACTGCTTTACATGATGAAGAAAGAGAAAAAAAGACAAAGCAAGAATTAAAATAAGACAACACTAATTAACATAGAATAACAGTAAGGTCCAATGGCCAGGAGGACAGAAAAAACAAAAAAAACTCCAGACGGCTGGAGAAAAAATAAAATCTGCAGGGGTTCCAGGCCATGAGACCACCCAGCCCCCTCTAGGCATTCTCCATCCATCCATCCATTCTCTTCCGCTTATCCGAGGTCGGGTCGCGGGGGTAGCAGCTTGAGCAGAGATGCCCATACATCCCTCTCCCTGGCCACTTCTTCTAGCTCTTCCGGGAGAATCCCGAGGCGTTCCCAGGCCAGCCGGGGGACATAGTCCCTCCAGCGTGTCCTGGGTCTTCCCCTGGGCCTCCTCCCGGTTGGACGTGCCCGGAACACCTCACCAGGGAGGCGTCCAGGAGGCATCCTAATCAGACGCCCGAGCCACCTCATCTGACTCCTCTCGATGCGGAAAAGCAGCGGCTCTACTCTGAGCCCCTCCCGGATGACTGAGCTTCTCACCCTATCTTTAAGGGAGAGCCCAGACACCCTGCGGAGGAAACTCATTTCAGCCACTTGTATTCGCGATCTCGTTATTTCGGTCACAACCTATAGCTCATGACCATAGGTGAGGGTAGGAACATAGATCGATCGGTAAATTGAGAGCTTTGCCTTATGGCTCAGCTCCTTTTTCACCACGACAGACCGATGCAGCGCCCGCATCACTGCGGACGCCACACCGATCCGCCTGTCGATCTCACGCTCCATTCTTCCCTCACTCGTGAACAAGACCCCAAGATACTTGAACTCCTCCACTTGAGGCAGGATCTCGCTCCCAACCCTGAGAGGGCACTCCACCCTTTTCCGGCTGAGGACCATGGCCTCAGATTTGGAGGTGCTGATTCCCATCCCAGCCGCTTCACACTCAGCTGCGAACCGATCCAGAGAGAGCTGAAGATCACGGCCTGATGAAGCAAACAGGACAACATCATCTGCAAAAAGCAGTGACCCAATCCTGAGTCCACCAAACCGGACCCCCTCAACACCCTGGCTGTGCCTAGAAATTCTGTCCATAAAAGTTATGAACAGAATCGGTGACAAAGGGCAGCCCTGGCGGAGTCCAACTCTCACTGGAAACGGGTTCAACTTACTGCCGGCAATGCGGACCAAGCTCTGACACCGGTTGTACAGGGACCGAACCGCCCTTGTCAGGGGGTCCGGTACTCCATACTCCCGGAGCACCCCCCACAGGATTCCCCGAGGAACACGGTTGAACGCCTTTTCCAAGTCCACAAAACACATGTAGACTTGGTGGGCGAACTCCCATGCACCCTCCAGGACTCTGCTAAGGGTGTAGAGCTGGTCCACTGTTCCGCGACCAGGACGAAAACCACACTGTTCCTCCTGAATCCGAGGTTCGACTATCCGACGGACCCTCCTCTCCAGAAGCCCCGAATAGACTTTTCCAGGGAGGCTGAGGAGTGTGATCCCTCTGTAGTTGGAACACACCCTCCGGTCCCCCCTTCTTAAAGAGGGGGACCACACCCCGGTCTGCCAATCCAGAGGCACTGTCCCTGATGTCCATGCGATGTTGTAGAGACGTGTCAACCAAGACAGCCCTACAACATCCAGAGCCTTGAGGAACTCCGGGCGTATCTCATCCACCCCCGGGGCCCTGCCACCAAGGAGTTTTTTGACCACCTCGGTGACCTCAGTCCCAGAGATGGGGGAGCCCACCTCTGAGTCCCCAGGCTCTGCTTCCTCATTGGAAGGCATGTTATTGGGATTTAGGAGGTCTTCGAAGTACTCCCCCCCACCGACCCACAACGTCCTGAGTCGAGGTCAGCAGCGCACCATCTCCACCATATACAGTGTTGACACTGCACTGCTTCCCCCTCCTGAGACACCGGACGGTGGACCAGAATCTCCTCGAAGCCATCCGAAAGTCGTTCTCCATGGCCTCCCCAAACTCCTCCCACGCCTGAGTTTTTGCCTCAGCAACCACCGAAGCCGCATTCCGCTTGGCCTGCCGGTACCTATCAGCTGCCTCCAGAGTCCCACAGGACAAAAGGGACTGGTAGGACTCCTTCTTCAGCTTGACAGCATCCCTTACCGCCGGTGTCCACCAACGGGTTCGGGGATTGCCGCCACGACAGGCACCGACCACCTTACGGCCACAGCTCCGGTCAGCCGCCTCAACAATAGAGGCACGGAACATGGCCCATTCGGACTCAATGTCCCCCACCTCCCTCAGGACATGGTCAAAGTTTTGCCGGAGGTGGGAGTTGAAGCTACTTCTGACAGGGGGCTCTGCCAGACGTTCCCAGCAGACCCTCACAACACGTTTGGGCCTACCAGGCCTGACCGGCATCCTCCCCCACCATCGAAGCCAACTCACCACCAGGTGGTGATCAGTTGACAGCTCCGCCCCTCTCTTCACCCGAGTGTCCAAGACATGTGGCCGCAAGTCCGACGAAACGACCACAAAGTCGATCATCGAACTGAGGCCTAGGGTGTCCTGGTGCCAAGTGCACATATGAACACCCCTGTGCTTGAACATGGTGTTCGTTATGGTCAATCCGTGACGAGCACAGAAGTCCAATAACAAAACGCCACTCGGGTTCAGATCAGGGGGGGGGGCCATTCCTCCCAATCACGCCCTTCCAGGTCTCACTGTCATTGCCCACGTGAGCATTGAAGTCTCCCAGCAGTACGAGGGAGTCCCCAGAATGTATGCCCTCTAGCACACCCTCCAGGGACACCAAATAGGGTGGGTACTCCGAACTGCTGTTCGGCGCATACGCACAAACAACAGTTAGGACCCATCCCCCCACCCGAAGGCGGAGGGAGGCTACCCTCTCGTCTACCGGGGTAAACCCCAATGAACAGGCTCCAAGTCGGGGGGCAATAAGTATGCCCACACCCGCTCGGCGTCTCTCACCGGGGGCAACTCCAGAGTGGTAGAGAGTCCAGCCCCTCTCAAGGAGATTGGTTCCAGAGTCCAAGCCGTGCGTCGAGGTGAGCCCGACTATATCTAGCCGGAACCTCTCAATCTCACGCATAAGCTCAGGCTCCTTCCCCTTCAGAGAGGTGACATTCCACGTCCCAAGAGCCAGCTTCTCTAGCCGAGGATCGGACCGCCAAGGTCCCCGCCTTCGGCCACCACCCAACTCACACTGCACCCAACCTCCTTGGCCCCTCCCATAGGTGGTGAGCCCATGGGAAGGGGGATCCACGTTGCCTCTTCGGGCTGTGCCCGGCCGAGCCCCATGGGTGCAAGCCCGGCCACCAGGTGCTCGCCATCGAGCCCCACCTCCAGGCCTGGCTCCAGAGGGGGGGCCCCGGTGACCCGCGTCCGGGTGAGGGAAAACGCCATCCAAATTTTTTTATTCGTCATAGGGGGTTTGTAGGAGAAAAAATAAAATCTGCAGGGGTTCCAGGCCATGAGACCACCCAGCCCCCTCTAGGCATTCTACCTAACATAAATGACCTCAGTCAGTCTTCATTGTATTCAGAGTTCTCATGGAAGGACTTGATGATGACGGTCATATGGACTTCTGGCCTTTAATCCATCAATGTAGGGACATCATGGAGCTTTGATCAGGTGGTGGTGGCGCAGATCACCACCACAGAAAACCAGAAAAAGAACAGAAGAGAGAGTAGTGGTTAGTACAGATTTTGGAGCCACCATGAATAGTAATGATAATTAATTGAATATACAGAGCATCAGGATTAAGCTAAAACGAAGCTATGAGAAAGCCATGTTAAAGTAATGTGTTTTCAGCAGTTTTTTTAAAGTGCTCCACTGTATTAGCCTGGTGAATTCCTATTGGCAGGCCATTCCAGATTTTAGGTGCATAACAGCAGAAGGCCGCCTCACCACTTCTTTTAAGTTTAGCTCTTGGAATTCTAAGCAGACACTCATTTGAAGATCTAAGGTTATGATTTGGAATGTAAGGTGTCAGACATTCCGAAATATAAGATGGACCAACATTATTTAATGTTTTGTAAACCATAAGCAGTATTTTAAATTCAATTCTGAATGACACAGGTAACCAGTGTAGTGACATCAAAACTGGAGAAATGTGCTCGGATTTTCTTTTCCTAGTTAGGATTCTAGCAGTTGCATTCTGCACTAGCTGCAATCGATTGGTGTCTTTTTTGGGTAGTCCTGAGAGGAGTGTGCTACAGTAATCTAGTCGACTGAAAACAAAAGCGTGAACTAATTTTTCAGCATCTTTCAATGATATAAGAGGTCCTAGTGATCTGATTAATATGTGATTTAAAATTCAGGTCACAGTCAACAGTTACCCCTAAATTCTTTACCTCTGTCTTGACTTTTAAACCTAATGCATCAAGTTTATTTCTAATAACCTCATTGTATCCATTATTGCCAATCACTAAAACTTCAGTTTTCTCTTTATTTAGCTTGAGAAAATTACTATTCATCTATTCAAAAACACAAGTAAGACATTGTGTTAGTGAAACAACAGAGTTGGGGTCATCAGGTGCTATTGATAAGTACAGTTTCGTGTCATCAGCATAGCTGTGGTAGCTCACGTTATACCCCGAGATAATCTGACCTAACGGAAGCATGTAAATCGAAAAGAGCAGCAGACCCAGGATAGAAACTTTTGGAACACCATATGTGTCATAGAAGTATAATTACCACAACTTACAAAGAATTTTCTACCTGTCAGGTAGGATTCAAACCAATTTAAGACAGAAAGAAAGAAAAGAGCTGTGCTGTATTGGGCTTGTGCATACTTGTACTTGTAGCTGTTTTGGGAAACACTTGGGGAAGAGGTTCTCACCATAAAAGACTCTTTGCCTTTTATACTTGCGTCCAGGCTTGCATGTGTTGGGTGCCTGGGGAGCTGGAGTGCCCTGTGGTGTCCACAAGGGTCATAGGCAGCCAAAGCCAATCCTGGAAGAGTTTATCCTGAATAATGTGAAACAATTACATTTCTGTTTATATTTTATTGCTATCTTTGGACGCAATGCCATCTTTTTTGTTTTCCTACGTGCACAGCCATCTTGTTAATCTTTCTATGCTGTTTGCTGGTATGTGGCTAACAGTGTTGTGGGATGGTGTCTCTATGTGCTCCTATAAAAGGTAGTGGTAAATACTTTTAAGTATCCTAATCGTTGAATAAAAACAAACTTAGCAATCTTTGAAATTCTAAAATCTTATTAGGGACTTTTGACTAGTGTTTCTTGTTATGAGATGTTCACCATGAGAATGTATTTCTTTTAAAAGTAATTATTTTAAGCAAATGTACTATATATGGGGGAATATGAGTTTCTTCATGTTGGGTACATTTGTGTGCAGTTACCTTTGTATTGTAATATTCCTGATCATAGTGATTATTTATTTCATGGTGCTGAAGTATGATTTTGATTTGTATATGGGCACTGCTATGTTATCATTCCCATCACCTGCTCCTAGTTGCAAATTAACATGATTTTGGATGCCGCCACGTCTTTTGTCATCAGCACGACTCCTTTACATACCAGCGCAATGATTCATTTGTATCTGTGATTTGGTAAAAAACTCAAAATGAAAATAATGTGAATTTCTCTCCCTAATTTCTGGTTTTTGAAATTTTGGTTTTCTCTCTGTCTTTGCTTTATGATTAGCAATTATGATTTGGACCAAAGGGTTTCATCTTTTTGGTTTCGACAAGTTTCTGGCTTTTATGATGTTTAATGTCCCGGTCTTCTTCCAGCTTTCAGGCAAAATAGTTTCAACCTGTTTCATTGTTAGTTTTATCCTAACTTTCCTCAGCCATTCAAATTCATGCATGATCATTTTGACTTCATGAATTTCACTGTTGATAGTTTTCCGTGTATGAGTTCCATTTTGCCCTCTCTGTAATTAAATTTCTATTCAGAAGAACTCATTATTTTTAAAACACACTCACTGTGTGTCACAGCAGTTAGTCCATTATAGAGAAATGTGAATAATGTTAATTACAATTCAAAAAACCTTCAAATAAAATTAATGTCCTTAGGAACACTAAAATTACAGCATGCTTATATAAACATTATTGCAAATTGCCTCTATAACTTTATTATTGCTTTGCATACTTACAAGTAATTGTCTATTATTTTTATTCTGAGCTTAATAATGGGTTTTCATCCTGATATCTTTTAATCTCTATGAAAATTAAAGCCTTTGAAAAGTACCCTTCAATATTCTAAACACACATATCATTTGGTACAGTCTTACTTCATTTAGACTCAGGATATAGGAATATGCATAAAATCTTCTGGAAACAAATATCACACAAGAATCATTACCTGTTTCTTCCCAAATGCATTTCTGTGCTTCTGCTGTGATATTATTTTAGTAGATGATCATTGTATGAAACACAATGTCTTATTGACTACACTTGTAAAGACAAAGCGTAGTAGGTAGGAAATAGACAGAGCAGTCTACACAAAGTGTGAGAATGGAGGCATCTTTTGATCATTTTGTAACTGCCAGCGTTAATCATTAACTTTCAACAAATCAAAATACAATGTAAAATGTAGAAGTTATGAAAGTATGTTCTTAATCATTCATGCAGAATCATTTCTTTTCAAGCCAGAGAGACAAGCTTTTTCACTCAAACATTTATTCAAAATGATAAACCATGAGACACTTTCTTATTGTTTTTCCTGAATGGATATTAAGGAACAGACACTAAAATATAATTTCTTCATTCTTCTTCATTGACAAACTTCATAGTGTAGCACATTGGTGTCCACGATGCATTGACAATGGTCCTAATCAGAGTCCCTTTCTCTGAGGCCTGTCTTCAAAGGTTTCAGGTCTCTTCAACAATGCAAAGCCAGATCTAGCTGTCTCCACCCTCTGGTCTTTTTCAGTTGGCTGGGGGTTTCTGAAAGGGAACAGCTACTGTATATTGCATAATGATGATTTTTTAACAGTGTAACTTATGCAAAGTGGCCAAAGAAGTGGACTCAGCTTGCATTGATCAGTTGGGAGACTGCTTGATAGCCTAAGATGGCGCTTCCCAAACTCAGTCCTGGAGAACCCACTGTGGCTGCAGGTTTTTGTTCCAAACAACTTCTGTTTTTAATTGGTCTCCTAGCCCAATTAAGTGAGTGGTTATTTACCAGTTTCTGTGTTTTGGAGTCAATTGAGAAATACCAAAACTAAGTTTGGTAATTTTTTATTAAAATGTACTTGTAAGGAGATAGTTTTTTTTTAACTTTTTAACAATTTTCAGCCTGATTTTCATTCTGCTTTTCCAGGTGTTCTGATTGTTTAATTTATTATCTACTAATTAGTGGGTCTGATGCCAACATTATTGCAGCCTTTCATCATTAGGTGTTGTTTACCTGGCTGTCAGTTCTTTTTGTTTTAATTATCATTATTAGGATACAATGAAGGGTGCAGACTGCACAAAAAAAAATAACAAAACAATAGAACAACAACAAAAGAGAGGTAAGAGTTTAAAGCAAAAGTAGAAATATTTCTAAATGTCTTATAAATGTAACAATCATACTGCTGTGATTTTCTAAAGGCAGAATAAGAGAAGGGAAAAATACCATCTAAAGAAATTAGATCAATTATTACCACTAATTGGGGCGGCACGGTGGCACTGCTGCCTCGCAGTTGGGAGACCTGGGGACCTGGGTTCGATTCCCGGGTCCTCCCTGCGTGGAGTTTGCATGTTTTCCCCGTGTCTGTGTGGGTTTCCTCCGGGCGCTCCGGTTTCCTCCCACAGTCCAAAGACATGCAGGTTAGGTGGATTGGCGATTCTAAATTGGCCCTCGTGTGTGCTTGGTGTGTGGGTGTGTTTGTGTGTGTCCTGCGGTGGGTTGGCACCCTGCCCGGGATTGGTTCCTGCCTTGTGCCCTGTGTTGGCTGGGATTGGCTCCAGCAGACCCCCGTGACCCTGTGTTCGGATTCAGCGGGTTGGAAAATGGATGGATGGATTACCACTAATTGTGAATTTGGCTGAAATAAAAACCTGCAGCCACAGTGGGTCTTTAGGACAGAGTTTGGGAACCACTGACCTAAGATGCTTTAGACTTCATGTATTCATTGCATGTCTGGCATCTGCAGGACCAGTTGCAGGCAACATACAGTAAATCACACATGTTCAATAGAGTACATACAGTAAATAATCAGTTGGCAACCACATCTCCCAACTATATAGCACCACTGGGACAATGTAAGTCTTATATGAACATACCTTAGTGTCAACCCATACACGAGAGTTCCAGTCATGTTTTTCAAGAACAAATGGCTATGTGTCACTATCTTTATATATAATACGCTACCGTGGCTGTTCGTGTGTCGGTCCAGGATTTTAAATCACCTGTAACCCACAAACCGTTTAACCTATTGACCTGAAATTTGGTACACATATACTATGTGAGGGGTGGCACGGTGGAGCAATGGTAGCTCTGCTGCCTCGCAGTTAGGAGACCCGGGTTCGCTTCCTGGGTCCTCCCTACGTGGAGTTTGCATGTTCTCCCCGTGTCTGTGTGGGTTTCCTTCACGTGCTCTGGTTTCCTCCCACAGTCCAAAGACATGCAGGTTAGGATTCTAAATTGTCCTTAGTGTGTGGATGTGTGTGTGTGCGCCCTGCGGTGGGCTGGGATTGGCCCCCGTGACCCTGTAGTTAGGATATAACGGGTTGGATAATGGATGGATGAATATTAGAGGTTATTCCTCTTTTTATTTTTATTTTAATTTATTGTAGAATCAACTCTCGGCAGCAGCCACCTTCGCTGTCACTTCCCCTATGTCTTCATATCTTAAATCATTCTTGAGGCAGATTGAAGACTTAAGTGCCAGCTTAAGTGAAAAATTAAGGAAAATGTACTAAGTAATTGCAACACAAACACCGACTTAATCAGTTTTAACGCGAAAAGATGCCGAAGAAAGAAGAGAAGAAGCGGGCCACTAGGGTGGAGAAAAGAAGAGCTGCTCAGAAGCAACAAGCGCATCAACCTCTGAGCAAACAAATGCTAAACATACAGAGAAAGAGGATGAATACTATGAATGCTCAAGTCAAGTGTATTTGCTGCACGTTATCGTACAGTGTGCCGTTACTGGTTACATGTAAATAATCAAAATCATGGCTACAGATATATGGAAGGAAGCCCAACCACAGATGCACACCGTCCGATACAAAGAGGCTATTTGTGTGTTTCAATGGTAGTAGTCAAGCTAAGATGCACATGAAGCATATTCAAGCCCTAAACCAAAAAGTAGTGTTCATTTTAAAAAATCACAGAGTTGCACAAGAGGTTGCAAAATATTTATTACTATTTTTTCAAAAGTTGTGTTTAGAGAAGAGACTGTTATGTTAACCTAAAGAAAATGAAGAATCGTGGTAAACACAAAAGTGTTGTCAGGATATGGAAGAGGAAGGAAAAAGTCTAGAGCCCTGAGAAGGTAGCAGTGATGAGTGGAACCGTGAGAGATACCAGAAAATAAGGGAACAGAATGACTGAAATAGTAAAGAGACAGCAACATTACGCAGCCTAAAAGAATACACAAGAACTGCATTTTGCTGCCTCACAAATGCTTTAGTTGCTCCAGTCCTCCTGTCTTCTGATAAATTAAAGCTCACAGAGGACATGCAATATAATATACCTTATGCCATTAAGTATATGCAAAGGCTTACTGTCTACTCAAGCTACAGGCTTTTCAAAACACTGTCAGGTATAAAAGAAAATAAAACATTATCTTGGATATGATAATTAGTACTTGAACAAAAAAGATTGCTTAAGTTTTTAATCAACACCTCCAGCAGATGGTACGTGTATCACTTTAAGATGCATAGCACCACACAGAAAACACATGTTTGAAGCGTTTATGCCTAAACAGACAAGCTTGCTGATTGTGGACATGCATCTGCTATTTGAGGCAAAACTCAAGAGCATCTGTGCAGGAGTGTTTTCATTAAACATCTACGCTGAAGTGGTTCTCAGAGGTTCACACTGGCACCCCTTTGATTTCTCCACGCTTCCCATGCTCTCTTATCACAAAAGAAACAAGGAGACTCATTTTGTATTCCTTGCAAAGACATCGTCTGACGGTGATGTAATGGACAAGCCCAATGGAGATTGGCCACGAAGAATCTGGTTATGCTCGATTCACAAAGGAATGAGGCACAATCGGCTTACAGCTAAATAAGATCTGAATCCAAGCCTTCCTCACAAAGGTTGTAAATGGCACACATTCATTAAGCTGACAAATCACCAGCGAAGCATGAGACCAGTCGCTGCTTTGCCATTTCCCACTTTTTGAACATATCCACCGCACATGTGGGAAAGGCAAAATGAAGTGGAGGACACGGCTTATTCATTTGTGTAGTGAATTGAATTTGAAAGTGAAACGCTTGTTTAAAATTCTAGATTGCTGACCGAATTAAACAAAAAAAAAAGCAAAAAAAAAAAAAAAAATAAGACGAAATTAACAAAACTAGGAACCGAGCCTGCTTTGGTAATTTTGGTGCAACATTAAAATAAGATTTTTATTAATGTACTTGACTTGCAATATTTTGCAGTAAAAATATGAACTTACATTAAAAACTCAACAGGTGAGAAGTATAAAACTTTATACATTTTTCAGTTCAAGTAATGCTTTCCAGTGCAAGTTATTTCCATTAAAATAATCAGAATATGTTGGTTTATGAATTTAAAAAGCATTTCAATAAAAATATTAGTCGACAAAGTGATAAAAAAGTTTTGCAATTAAAACTTCAACCAAAATTCACAGCCACGATTTTTAATATTGACAGCGGCATTGTGTTTGGCACTGCTGCCCCACAGCTCTCTTGAACTTGGTTTGAATTTTGGCCCAGTGCCTGTCTATGTGAAGTTTTCCCCCATTTTTTTTCCAGCCACTCAGATTTGCTTCCAAATTGCAAAGATGTGCATTTTATTGTAAAGAGGTGTATCTAAATTGATTGTTTCCTAGCTTGCACTACTCCATGGTGCTGGGATAAGCCTCAGCTATTGATGACCAGATAAAATGACCTCAGAAAAATATTCCGTCTGGTACAGAAACCGACAGCATTGCTTTTTCTTAAACCCACAGGTTCCTTGAAAATGCAGCTGACTGTTACAATGTGATTCCTCAGCAGAATATTAAGCAGAGTTTTACAGCTGACCAAATCTTTAGAAAGGCTTCCTTAATGAGGATTACGTTGTGAGGCACAGAGGTTACTCCCGTTCATTGACGGCCCCCTGCCTGGCTATGACACATTTACTGAGGCAGACAAAGAGACACTTTGAAGCAGGGGAGACCCAAGACGACATTCAGTTCAAATCCCATTAGAATGCCTTTGCCTGCCATAAACTACAAAGCACTTAAATCAGAAGTGGTTAAGATTATTCACCTACTTTACAAAATGTAGCAATAATAATGTTTAACCAAAGAAAAAATACATCTCACTGAGAGTAAAGCATAGTAGGTGAGTCAACAAGTGAGAAATACATTTGTGCTCCTTTTTAAATAGTTTATTAAAGCACAAAATGTTCTCAGAGCTACCATCAGCCTACCAGTTATTGACATCCTTGCATGGTAATTCAGATATCACCCTATCAGGAATTGTCTTTCTTTATTGAAAACACATTCTGCACTTGCAATTTTAAAAAATTAATTCTGCCATTAGTGATCCTAGGAATTGGCCTAAAAAGGATCTTTCAATAGACTATATGCACACAGTATTGCTGATATCCGTCTAAAAGTCCATCCCCATCTAAAAAAGGCAGAATTAGATCCTGGAGTTTTAGCCAATTTTCGTCCAATTTCCCAACTACCATTTCTGGCTAAAATTCTAGGAAGAATTATTTATAATCAATTGGTTGATCACCTTAACTCTAATAATTTATTTGAGATCTACCAATCTGGTTTTAGGCGTTATCATAGTGTTGAAACGGCACTCCTGAAAGTGTTCAACAACATCTCTCTTATTACTGACTCAGGTGATGCGGCAGTCCTTCTCCTCCTTGACCTGTCCGCTGCCTTTGACACTATTGACCATGAGATATTGCTGTTGCGGCTTGAACATCTTGTTGGGCTTAAAGGGGCTGCTCTTAACTGGTTCAGGTCATATTTAACTGGTAGACACTTTTCAGTGACTTTTAATTCCTCTTCTTCATCTACTGCTCCTCTTAAATATGGTGTTCCTCAGGGATCCATTTTGGGTCCTATTTTATTCTCTATATACCTTCACCCTATTGGAATGATTTTTAGGAAATTTAACATTTCTTTTCACTGCTATGCTGATGATACTCAGGTTTATATTCCTGTCTGCAACTCTACAACAATTCAACTCCACAACTGTCTGTCTGAACTAAGATCCTGGATGGCTAATAATTTTCTTGATCTAAATCAAAATAAAATGGAGGTGCTTATAGTGGGCCCATCAGCTAAAGCCCAAATTGGTCTTGGACTTCTCGGCTCTTTCTCTGTCTTTTCCAAACCTCAAGTCCGTAATCTTGGTGTTACCTTTGATAGTAACCTCTCTTTTGAGAAACAAGTAAATTCTGTAGTCAAGAGTTGCTTTTTCCAACTTCGTCTATTAGGTAAGATAAAGCCTTTTTTATCTTCTAGGGATCTTGAGATAGCTACTCATGCGTTTATTTTTTCTCGCCTCGATTACTGCAACTCGCTGTATTCTGGGATTAACAAATCCCTGATACACAGGTTACAGTTGGTCCAAAATGCTGCCGCTCGCTTTCTGGTTGGGGCTAGAAAGTATGACTCTGTTTCTCCTTTTTTAGCTTCTTTACATTGGCTGCCAGTCAGTTTTCGAATTAATTTTAAAATCTTGCTGAAAGTTTTTAAATCTTTACATGGGCTTGCTCCTGCCTGTTTATCTGAACTGTGTGTTTTACAACAGCCATCTAGAGTGCTTAGATCTTCTGGTCAGTTGTCTCTGGTTGTCCCTCGTACCAAGTGTAAAACCAAGGGGGACAGGGCTTTTGCAGCTGCTGCACCTTGCCTGTGGAACTCTTTACCTCATCATATAAAGGAGTCGTCTACAATTGAACTGTTCAAAACAAGACTAAAGACTCATTTCTATTCACTTGCATTCCGTGACCTTCAGTAATACTGATGGTTTCCTCTTTCTGATTATATAACATTACTTCTATTTTTTATGTATATAACATGACTTCTATTTATTATGTATTTTATTTTATGTTTCATATATTTTATTTCTATTTATGTTTTAAGTTAATTGTTTTGTTTTTCTTTTATTCTATTATTGTAAAGCACTTTGGCCACAGCATTACTATGTTGTTTTAAATGTGCTATATAAATAAATTGACATTGACATTGATGTACTTCTGGTGCAATCTCGGCCTGCTCAGTCACTTCCGTTGTTCATATTGCAGTTGTGATTTTTGTTTAGTGGTGAGAATGTCTGAGAAAAAGAAGTTTAAGTTTAAGCATACAGATAGCTCTACAGCTTAACACTGTTGTGTACCTTTCTGTTGAGCTTCCAGTACAGTAAGTACAAGAAGGTACTTAGTTTTCATACATTTCCCACCAATGAGGAAACCAGATCTAAAAGGATCATCGCTATTCAGAGAGAGAGCTTTATAGCTAGTCCCCATACCCAACTTTGTAGCTGGCATATAAAAAAAAAAGTCAGGGTCTCAGCCAGGGTGACTGTTGGAAAAGGGAGCAGGTCCTGCATTGTTTAAATAGAACAATTTCTCTGTTCCATTTTCAAGATAGGGGGTTTGGAGGAGGAGAAAGCGACCAAAGGAGGATGACTGGCCAATGAGGAGGATGATAAAATCCTTAAGGACCACGGCTATGCTTTGGCTTCAGCTCCAACAGTTGTCAACCTAGCGCTTGAAAAACATGTCTCCCAGAGAGGAGATCCTCCAGCTGAGGAAACAAATTGAGACCTTTACAATGAAGCAGTGGTTTTTGCCATTCACCGTTTTGCTGGCTCAGACAGAGACATTCACTTTTTTCCAAGGCAAGATGTCCAGCAGACTCAAGTTATTATGTATTGTAGCATCAGTGCCAAGAATCACAATTGATGGATTCTCTGCTCTTTACACGACTGTTTGAGGTGGTTCTCTATCCTAAAAAGGACTGTGTGCCTTTTACTGCACTAATTGGAAAAAGGACATGCGACTGTGCACAGTTGCCATTTTCATATGCGCTCCTGCTATTGATGATGTAATGCCAGCACATTCTTTTGATGACTTATCTCTGGTTGATATAACTTGTCCAGCGCCGTTGCATTGCCCTCCCTTCAAAGCAGCCATTTCCAACTCTTTGTAATGGCGCACAAACATAGACACTGTGAGGTAGTCTTTTCTGCTGTTTAGGTCATGTTGCCAGTGGCAGGGCCACATCAGCAGGAATTAGGAGCACTGTGTTATCAGATGACACAGCAGGAATGTTGCGTGCTGCACTGGCAGGTGGCACAAATGGGATATTAAGTGTTCTGTTGTCATGTGGTGCACTAGGGATGTTCAGCGCTGGTCAGCTGTAGGCTAGAAGGTGAACCTCCTTGTTTGAAGATGGAGATCTTTTTCTTTACTTAACTGGCGCTGTAAACCACATTCCAGGTCTGGCTCTTAACTTTAAAACTTTCCCTTCAGCACTGTTTCACAACGCCTCTGCAATCTGCCTTGTCCTTTGCCTGCGCATTTTTACCACTGACCCTGCTTCTCACAGGTCACTTGGTGACAGTGGCAACCTGATCTGCCACACTTTTCCCCAGCTGTATGAGCCTGAAGCTCTACTGATGTCCACGCACCCAGGCAAATGGACCTTAGCAGATGGAGAAGTGGTGCTGGAGCTGCAGAGGTGCCAGTCTTTCAATTGTCTCCATCCCTGTATAGCTGCTGCAAACGGCACTCCAGATTTGAGCCTTGAGACTCTACAGCACCTCCTCCAAAGAGCCAAGCAGGTTCATTTTAGGTCTCCAAAGCACTCAGAGTTAGAACGCAGGTCTTCTCCATGTCCCACCTCTGACACCAATGTAGCATCAGCACCGAGGTCCACATTGGATGAATTCTCTGATCTTTACATGGCTCTTTGAGATGGTTCGCTATCCTTACAACGACTGCTTGCCTTTTGCCGCACTAGTTGAAAAAAGCTTGTCCAACTGTGAGGAGTGTAGAGTGGTCATCACTGGGTGATATAACTTGTCCAGTGCAGTTGCAGTATTAAGCTTACATACATTTTTCCTTTGGCCCTTGAATAAAGTTTAATGACTAATTATTGAATTTTTGTTTTTTGTAAAGAAGCCTAATGTAATCACATATCTGTCCCATGTAAGTTCACAGTAGACACAAGTTTGTAATACGTCCGGATCTTAACTTCGTAATTATGGATGTAGTTTGAAACATATATTTTGAAGCCCTTCTCCTTTTTGGCTCCTGATGTTTGGTATGATGTTAGACTCCAATATGAACACACCAAGACAGTCCTGGGCTCAAATAAATAGTGTGTTATTATATAATATCTCACAAAAAGCACCAAGTAGAGTTATCTCTCCTCCAAATCACCACTCCTCTATCTACCCCACTGCCTTCCTCCAGTTGAGTGTTGCTCTTCTTCCTCCCAGCTCCAGTCTCTTTTTTTGAGGACCCAGAAGTACTTCCAGTACCAGGGCTGTTGCCCATTGGAAGTTCTTCCAGGTCACACAGAAGTCCCATATAATGGTATCTACCTGCAGTGGTCTTTTGTGACACCCAGTGGTAACATTTGATCTCCTTTTCTGCTGCCTATTGTGGCTTTTATCCATTCAATCAGTATTTTCTTAATCTCCATAGCCATCTCTGACATATCATACAGGCTTCTAATTACCCTAATAACTTTCTCTGATGTCCCCATACTTACCAATGACCCCCACAATCCTTAGTGCCATACCAAGTAAAGTAAATGAAGTAGTGGTAGAGGTTTTTAATTTACTTAACATTTCTACAGCAATCAAAGGGTCAGTACCTGTTGAATGGTGCCTCTGTCTCTCCTGAAACCTCTTTGTTCCTTGCTTATATTCTCCCTGAGTTTACATCTCAGTCTTTTCTACATAAATGTGGGATCAGTGCTATTGTTGTTTATTATGCACAATACATTAAACCTTACAATTTTGGTGATGCCATCAAAATAGATCTATGCCAATCTGTTGTCCATATCCTTGTTGCCTATATTTCACTGCAAAATTTCAGTAACTGCTAAAGTAGTTAGGGTTCTCCTTCCTTGATCAGCTCTACAGGTATCTCATGTACAGTATCTCCTCATCTTGACACCTTTTTTTCCTTTTCAACTTCTTGTTGTACTTTCAACTTCTGCCCTTAATATTAACATCAATGATCTTCAAAGTAAAACCAATTCATAATAATTAAAATTTTTTACAGTATATTTTAATAATATTACTCAATAAAGACACTTACATACACAAATATATATGTAATATATTGTATGTAAGGTGTCGTGCATGGGCGTATAGGAGACAGCTTAAGGGCCCTCATGCCTTTTAACTTCCTTCCTCTGGAGACCTGGGGCCTCATGTATAACGCCGTGCGTAGAATTCACACTATAACATGGCGCATGGACAAAAGCAGAAATGTGTTTACGCACAAAAACATCCAGATGCGTAAATCTGTGCGAACGCCAACTTCCATATTCTTCCGCTACATAAATCTCGGTCATGGTGAAAAGTAACACACGTGCACGCGCCTGCTGTCCTGCCCCAACTCCTCCCAGAATTACGCCTCTTTGAATATGCAAATCAATATAGATAGCCCTTAAGCTCAGCCTTCTGTGAAAAGACAATGGCAAAAGCATGGGGGAAAATAGAAGGATTTCAGCGAATACCAAGTGGAGGCAAGGAAAAACGTACGATTTGTTGGTTTAAACAGTGATATAATCAACAAAAGGAAGTTGATCGAGTGACATAGAGTGTTGGAGAAACTCGAAAGCTCAAGTTCACCAAGTCGCACAGTGCCCGAAATAAAAAAGAAGTTGTCAGATATCAAAGTCGCCGTGAAAAGGCGAGTCCTAGCCCAATGTCTAAGTGTCATATCAAAGCTTATTAGGGTACAGAGAAAAAAAACAGGCACACAGTGGGAAAAAAGCATGAAATGTCCACTTTAATCTCGATATTTCCACTTTAATCACATAGTTTATTTTGTCATTAAAGTAGAACATCATAAACTTCATCTTAAAATCGTTTAATTTACTAATTTCTCAAATCCCATCGTAACTAAAGTAGCATGTTAAATGCTTTGTTTTGTATTTGATCTTTTATGTGCTCTGTGTGCACTACCTGCTTATTAAATGGGCTTTCTCTTCCTCCAACAGGACACAGAATCCATTACATTTGTAATATTACAGCTCTCTAAATAATTAAAATACTGAGATGTAAATGTGATATCATTTTCATGATGATAGGAGTTAAAGCATGTTATTAAACATGGGAACACAGTGGTGCAGTGATAGTGACAAGCAGGCATCTCGTCCACAGATTGTTCCTGCCTCCCGCAAGTTGCTTGCTATGCCATGCGCGACCTTCGATGAAATAATTTAATGCAGCAGTACTGTCTCTTTCAAACGTAATAACCAATTCCTGTCCTTCGTTTTCTTTCTCCATGTAATTAATCGCCACACAATCAGCTCTGTAATAGACGTTAAGCCATCTGTAAGCTTAGAACGCAAATTCTTCAAAACTTTTAAGGAACCTTGAAATATCTTCGTAGTACATGTTTAATTATTCTATCCATCTGACTTTCTGCAGTGTAGCGCCAGCCCCAGCAAGAATACAGCGCGAGGCAGGAACAATCCGTGAACGGAGCACCAGCTCCTTGCTAGTGCTGCGGCACCATGTCCTCACATGTTTAATT